>NC_082663.1:86027878-86330909 GCF_025265405.1 Mesoplodon densirostris
TGGTTTTAGTAACAAAATAAAACCAAAAATCCCTCTCCCTAAAATCTGGAAAAAAAATATAATGACCAAGAATCAGTGAAAGTGATTATGGGATATCATGTGCTATAATACTATGAACCTGTTTAAAAGGTTTTTATTTTCACATATGCATAACAATAGTTTACAAACAGCAATACCAAAGTAGCTAGATCCTGTATTTTTAAATTATTAAGAATCAGTTTGTCAGAAACATAAGCCAATTAAAAAGATAAGAACAGTTTGATGACTTAACTTTGGGTGAATATATCACAAAATTATGGGTGATCTCAAGGTGAGGATCTAAGAAATCATCTAATATAGTGGATAGGAGCATGACTTAGGGGTTGCAGACAGGGTTGATCTTTAGCTATGACCTTTGATTGCTATGTGATTTAGGATTGTTACCTAAATTCTCTGAGCCCCACTTTTCTAACCTATAAATTGGATCTATAAGAATGGTTCATGGGCATTGAGTATATATTATGTGCTTGGATACTTTTTCTGATTTAAACCCCACACCACTATGCCCATAAGGAAAGTAATATTATTTCTTTCTTACAGATGAAGAAACCAAGGCACAGACAAATTAAGTAACTTGTTCAAATGATATAGTTAAGCAAGGGTTAGCCTTGACATTCCTACCCCGGCAGACTGACTCTGCACCTAACTACTAAACCAACACTCCATACTGCTCCCTGTACATATTAATAGCTTGTTTTGCTAGAAAAATGAATAGTGTATGTTAATGTCATAGCAGAATGCTTGACATATGGTAAAGTCTGATTAAATGTAGTTATTATTTTCTTATCCCCGGGATTATCATGCTGTGTTCTGAGGGAGCCAGAGATCAGAGAACTGAACAGCCAAACCTTTGTTTAATATATTGGACTTGACCTCGGATTCAATTAAATGTATGGTTGCAAAAATAAAATTGTACAAAACAAGGATTTACATGTTAAAACTGAAAAAAAAAAAAAAAAGACACCCAGGCAGGCAAATTTTCTCCCCAAAATCAACCAGCTAGTTAAAGGCAGAAATTTTCCTTCCTTACTTCCTGCCTTCCTGCCTTCCCTCCTTCCCTCCTTTCTTCATTCCTTCTTTCTCTTTCTCTCTCTCTCCCTCCCTCCTTCCTTCCCTGTTTTCCTTCCTCCTTATCTTTTCCCCTCCCTTCTGTCTTCCTTTGTTTCTTTCAGCATGTAGGAGTGTTGGGATGGTATATATCTGCAACACGGATATATACTACCTTTAACATTAAAATTTAAACACCTAAGTTTATAAACTCTTATTGAAGCTGCTGCAGGTTTGGTGAACCAATAAAAATAGAAACATGAATTGGAGCTTGGTCATAGGCAGCTGGAGGTGGGGATCTGAGGGTGGAAAAAGTCACTATATGGCTGCCAACTAGATATACACCTACAATAAAGATGGGTTACAAATAGATGAAGATGGAATCCTGGTACTCAGGAGTGGAAGAGAGAACAAATCCCTAATTGGAAATGCACAATTTAGAGACTCTTATATATTGATGATAAACTTAGAGTTGATGGTAACATGTGAGATGGCAGTGTGCCATGGCTATCATACCTCACATCTGAGGGAGGTTAGCAGAGCTATCTGCACCAATTTAAGGATGGAAGGTCATAACTACCGGGGAAGTAGTTTGATAACAGTCCTATACTAACATAAGCTATTATGTAAAAAGCAACTCTGAGAACCCATGCTAGTTCTTAAACTTTGCCCAATAGCAGAGAAGAATGATTTCCTGGAATGCTTCAAAAATGTTTTAAGAATTCTCCAGCATGAGGGAGAGTGGTAATCCCTGAACTTGGGGTGGGCAGTGAAGTAACTGTCCTACAGTCAGTGTCGGACAGGAGGAATCAGACTTTATTTCCTGATTCTTATGAACCAGATGGGTGATTGGGCATGAAGTTCATGTGATGGTGTAATAAACCTAAATAATGCTTTCATTTCAGTTGTGGTCTTATGATTCTTCAAAACCTTGATATATTATTGCTTTGCCTGCAATTTTCCCAGGGTGAACATTGGAATAGGATCATATGATTTTTCAATTTTTTTTGTAATGTTAATACTACTTACCCTTAGATATATATTTTGTGCAACATTGTTAACTTTTATTTTTTTATTTTAATGTTTTTTGAATTTTATTTTTTTTATACAGCAGTTTCTTATTAGTCAGCAGTTTTATATACATCAGTGTATAAATGTCAATCCCAATCGCCCAGTTCATCACACCACCATCCGCACCCCCAAACGGCTTTCCCCCCGCTTGATGTCCATATGTTTGTTCTCTACATCTGTGTCCCAACTTCTGCCCTGCAAACCGGTTCATCTGTACCATTTTTCTATGTTCCACATACATGCGTTAATATACGATATCTGTTTTTCTGACTTACTTCACTCTGTAGGACAGTCTCTAGATCCATCCACGTCTCAGCGAATGAACCAATTTTGTTCCTTTTTATGGATGAGTAATATTTCATTGTATATATGTACCACATCTTCTTTATCCATTCATCTGTTGATGGGCATTTAGATTTCTTCTATGACCTGGCTATTGTATATAGTGCTGCAATGAACATTGGGGTGCATGTGTCTAATGGAATTATGGTTTTCCCTGGGTATATGCCCAGTAGTAGGATTGCTGGGTCATATGGTAATTCTACTTTTACTTTTTTAAGGAACCTCCATACTGTTCTCCATAGTGGCTGCATCAATTTACATTGCCACCAACAGTTCAAGAGGGTTCCCTTTTCTCCACACCCTCTCCAGCATTTGTTCCTTGTAGATTTTCTGATGATGCCCATTCTAACTGGTGTGAGGTGATGCCTCATTGTAGTTTTGATTTGCATTTCTCTAATAATTAGTGATGTTGAGTAGCTTTTCATGTACCTCTTGGCCATCTGTATGTCTTCTTTGAAGAAATGTCTATTTAGATCTTCTGCCCATTTTTGGATTGGGTTGTTTGTTTTTTTAATATTGAGCTGCATGAGCTGTTTATATATTTTGGAGGTTAATCCTTTGTCCATTGATTCATCTGCAAATATGTTCTCCCATTCTGAGGGTTGTCCTTTGGTCTTGTTTATGGTTTCCTTTGCTGTGCAAAAGCTTTAAGTTTCATTAGGTCTCATTTGTTTATTTTTGTTTTTATTTCCATTACTCTAGGAGGTGGATCAAAAAAGATCTTTCTGTGATTTATGTCAAAGAATGTTCTTCCTATGTTTTCCTCTAAGAGTTTTACAGTGTCTGGTCTTATATTTAGGTCTATAATCCATTTTGAGTTTATTTTTGTGTATGGTGTCAGGGAGTGTTCTAATTTCATTCTTTTACATGTAGATGTCCAGTTTTCCAGCACCACTTATTGAAGAGACTGTCTTTTCTCCATTGTATATCCTTGCCTCCTTTGTCATACATTAGTTGACCATAGGTGTGTGGGTTTACCTCTGGGCTTTCTATCTTGTTCCATTGATCTATGTTTCTGTTTTTGTGCCAGTACCATACTGTCTTGATTACTGTAGCTTTGTAGTATAGTCTGAAGTCAGGGAGTCTGATTCCTCCAGCTCCGTTTTTTTCCCTCAAGACTGCTTTGGCTATTCGGGGTCTTTTGTGTCTCCATACAAATTTTAAGATTTTTTGTTCTAGTTCCATAAAAAATGCCATTGGTAATTTGATAGGGATTGAATTGAATCTGTAGATTGCTTTGGGTGGTATAGTCTGTTTCACAATATTGTTTCTTCCAATCCAAGAACATGGTATATCTCTCCATCTGTTGGTATCACCTTTAATTTCTTTCATCAGTGTCTTATAGTTTTCTGCATACAGGTCTTTTGTCTTCCTAGGTAGGTTTATTCCTAGGTATTTTATTATTCTTGCTGTAATGGTAAATGGGATTGTTTCCTTAATTTCTCTTTCTGGTTTTTCATCATCAGTGTATAGGAATGGAAGAGATTTCTGTGCATTAATTTTGTATCCTGCTACTTAACCAAATTCATTGCTTAGCTCTAGTAGTTTTCTGGTAGCATCTTTAGGATTCTCTATGTATACTATCATGTCATCTGCAATCAGTGACAGCTTTACTTCTTTTTTTCCAATTTGTATTCCTTTTATTTCTTTTTCTTCTCTAATTGCCATGGCTAGGACTTCCAAAACTATGTTGAATAATAGTGGTAAGAGTGGACAACGTTGTCTTGTTCCTGATCTTAGAGGAAATGCTTTCAGTTTTTCACCACTGAGAATGATGTTTGATGTAGGTTTGTCATATATGGCCTTTATTATGTTGAGGTCGGTTCCCTCTATGCCCACTTTCTGGAGATTTTTTTACCATAAATGGGTTGTGGATTTTTTCAGATGCTTTTTCTGCCTCTATTGAGATGATCATATAGTTTTTATTCTTCAATTTGTTAACATGGTGTATCACATTGATTGATTTGCATATATTGAAGAATCCTTGCATCCCTGGGATAACTCCCACTTGATCATGCTGTGTGATCATTTTAATGTGTTGTTGGATTCTGTTTGCTAGTATTTTGTTGAGGATTTTTGCATCTATATGCATCAGTGATATTGGTCTGTAATTTTCTTTTTTGCTAGTATCTTTGTCTGCTTTTGGTATCAGGGTGATGGTGGCCTCATAGAATGAGTTTGGGAGTGTTCCTTCCTCTGCAATTTTTTGAAAGAGTTTGAGCAGGATGGGTGTTCACTCTTCTCTAAATGTTTGATAGAATTCATCTGTGAAGCCATCTGGTCCTGGACTTTTGTTTGTTGGAAGATGTTTAATCACAGTTTCAATTTCATTACTTGTGATTAGTCTGTTCATATTTTCTATTTCTTCCTGGTCCAGTCTTGGAAGGTTATACCTTTGTAAGAATTTGTCCATTTCTTCCAGGTTGTCCATTTTATTGGCATAGAGTTGCTTGTAGTAGTTCCTTAGGATGCTTTGTATTTCTGGGGTGTCTGTTGTAACTTCTTTTTCATTTCTAATTTTATTGATTTGAGTCCTCTCCCACTTTTTCTTGATGAGTCTGGCTAATGGTTTATCAATTTTGTTTATCTTCTCAAAGAACCAGCTTTTAGTTTTTTTGATCTTTGCCATTGTTTTCTTTTTGTTTCTATTTCATTTATTTCTGCTGTGACTTTTATGATTTCTTTCCTTCTACTAACTTAGGGTTTTGTTTGTTCTTCTTTCTCTAGTTCCCTTAGGTGTAAGGTTAGATTGTTTATTTGATATTTTTCTTATTTCTTGAGGTAGGCTTGTGTAACTATAAACTCCTTCTTAGAACTGCCTTTGTTGCTTCCCATAGGTTTTGGATTGTCGTGTTTTCATTGTCATTTGTCTCTAGGTATTTTTTGATATCCTCTTTGATTTCTTCAATGATCTCTTGGTTATTTAGTAACGTATTGTGTAGCCTCCATGTGTTTTTGTTTTTTACGTTTTTTTCCCTGTAATTCATTTCTAATCTCATAGCGTTGTGGTCAGAAAAGATGCTTGATATGATTTCACTTTTCTTAAATTTACTGTGGCTTGATTTGTGACCCAAGATGTGATCTATCCTGGAGAATGTTCCATGTGCACTTGAGAAGAAAGTGCAGTCTGCTGTTTTCGGATGGAATGTCCTATAAATATCAATTAAATCTCTCTGGTCTATTGTGTCATTTAAAGCCTCTGTTTCCTTATTTATTTTCATTTTGGATGATCTGTCCATTGGTGTACATGAGGTGTTAAAGTCCCCCACTAGTATTGTGTTACTGTTGATTTCCTCTTTTATAGCTGTTAGCAGTTGCCTTATGTATCGCTGTGCTCGTATGTTGGGTGCATATATATTTATAATTGTTATATCTTCTTCTTGGATTGATCCCTTGATCATTATGTAGTGTCCTTCCTTGTCTCTTATAACATTCTTTATTTTAAAGTCTATTTTATCTGATATGAGTGTTGCTACTCCAGCTTTCTTTTTTTTTTTTTTTTTTTCTTTTTGCGGTATGCGGGCCTCTCACTGTCGTGGCCTCTCCCGTTGCGGAGCACAGACTCCGGACGCGCAGGCCCAGCGGCCATGGCTCACGGGCCCAGCCGCTCCACGGCATATGGGATCCTCCCAGATCGGGGCACGAACCCGTATCCCCTGCATCGGCAGGCGGACTCTCAACCACTGCGCCACCAGGGAGGCCCCCAGCTTTCTTTTGATTTCCATTTGTGTGGAATATCTTTTTCCATTCCCTCACTTTTAGTCTGTATGTGTCCCTAGGTCTGAAGTGGGTCTCTTAAAGACAGCATATGTATGGGTGTTGTTTTTGTATCCATTCAGCGAACCTGTGTCTTTTGGTTGGATCATTTAATCCATTCATGTTTAAGGTGATTATCGATATGCGTGCTCCTATGACCATATTCTTAATTGTTTTGGGTTTGTTTTTGTAGCTCCTTTTCTTCTCTTGTGTTTCCCACTTAGAGAAGTTCCTTTAGCATTTGTTGTAGATCTGGTTTGGTGGTGCTGAATTCTCTTAGTTTTTGCTTGTATGTAAAGCTTTTGATTTCTCCATCAAATGTGAATGAGATCCTTGCCAGGTCAAATAATCTTGGTTGTAAGTTCTTCCCTTTCATTACTTTAAATATATTGTACCACTCACTTCTGACTTGTAGAGTTCCTGCTGAGGAATCAGCTGTTATCCTTATGGGAGTTCCCTTGTCTGTTATTTGTCGTTTTTCCCTTGCCGCTTTCAATGATTTTTCTTTGTCTTTAATTTTTGCCAATTTTCACGTGTTTCAGCATGTTTCTTTGTGGGTTTTTCCTCTATGGGAGTTGCTGCGCTTCCTGGACTTTGTTGGCTATTTCCTTTCCCATGATAGAGAAGTTTTTGACTACAATCTCTTCAGATATTTTCTCGGATCCTTTCTCTCTCTCTTCTCCTTCTGGGACCCCTATAATGCGAATGTTGTTGCATTTAATGTTGTCCCAGAGGTCTCTTAGGCTGTCTTCATTTTTTTTTTTCATTCTTTTTTCTTTAGTCTGTTCTGCAGCAGTGAATTCCACCATTCTGTCTTCCATGTCACTTATCCATTCTTCTGCCTCAGTTATTCTGCTATTGATTCCTTCTAGTGTAGTTTCATTTCAGTTATTGTATTTTTTATTTCTGTTTGTTTGTCCTTTAATTTTCTATGTCTTTGTTAAACGTTTCTTGCATCTTCTCATCTTTGCCTCCATTCTTTTTCTGAGGTCCTGGATCATCTTCACTATCATTATTCTGAGTTGTTTTTCTGGAAGGTTGCGTATCTCCATCCACTTCATTTAGTTTTTTTTCTGTGGTTTTATCTTGTTCCTTCATCTCGTACATAGCTCTCTCCCTTTTCATCTTGTCTATATTTCTGTGAATGTTGTTTTTGTTTCACAGTCTACAGGATTGTAGTTGTTCTTTCTTCTGCTCTCTGCACTCTGATGAGGCTATCCAAGAGGCTTGTGCAAGTTTCCTGATGGGAGGGACTTATGGTGTGTAGAGCTGACTATTGCTCTTGTGGGCAGAGCTCAGTAAAACTTTAATCCACTTGACTGCTGATGGGTGGGGCTGGGTTCCCTCCCTGTTGGTTGTTTGGCCTGAAGCAACCCAACACTGGAGCCTACCTGCGCTCTTTGGTGGGGCTAATGGCAGACTTTGGGAGGGCTTAAGCCAAGGAGTACTTCCCAGAACTTCTGCTGCCAGTGGCCTTGTCCCCATGGTGAGCCACAGCCAACCCCCACCTCTGCAGGAGACCCTCCAACAGTAGCAGGTAGGTCTGGTTCAGTCTCCCCTGCGGTCACTGCTCCTTCCCTTGGGTCCCGATGTGCACACTACTTTGTGTGTGCCCTCCAAGAGTGGAGTCTCTGTTTCCCCCAGTCTTGCCGAGGTCCTCCAATCAAATCCTGCTAGTCTTCAAAGTCTGATTCTCTAGGAATTCCTCCTCCTGTTGCCAGACCCCAAGGTTGGGAAGCCTGACGTGACACTCAGAACCTTCACTCCAGTGGGTGGACTTCTGTGGTTTTAGTGTTCTCCGGTCTGTGAGTCACCCACCCAGCAGTTATGGGATTTGATTTTACTGTGATTGTGCCCCTCCTACCATCTCATTGTGGCTTCTCCTTTGTCTTTGGATGTGGGGTATCTCTTTTGGTGAGTTTCAGCATCTTCCTGTTGATGATTGTCCAGCAGCTAGTTGTGAGGCTGTGTTCTTTATCCCCTTTGCTGTGACTGGCTAACTTTTAAATTATATCTTTTCTCTGCATCTTTGTTGGATACATTTTGAGTTTTTAAGGTATATTTTTGTTGACATTAAATCATTATGAAAAGCATTACCAAATTGCCAACCCAATTGTTACTAAAAGAAACCCAGCAAAAACCAGAAAACAAAAAACCCAAGGCAGTAACAATTCAGTTTGTTTAATAGAAAAAGTTTAAAAATACCTAATTTGTAATTGAATATTTTAATACAATTTAGAACACTAATTAGCTTAGCCTGTGGGCTGTTACTCTGGTAGTGAAAGTAAACCTTTCCAAACACCAGGATAATTGCATATTTGCATTAGAATTCATTTTATTACAAACTGAATTTCTGTGCAGCTTTTCTTTTAATTCAAAAGTGCATAATAATTTGCCCAGCTGATGATGTAAAGGCTTGCCACACTTATTTTTCTTATGTGAATCCATTTTTCTTATGTGAATTTCTGTGCAACTTTTCTTTTAATTCAAAACTGCATAAAAATTTGCCCAGCTGATGATGTAAAGGCTTGACACACTTATTTTTCTTATGTGAATTCATTTTTGAGTTGTGTAAAAATACAAAAAAGCTTATAATATATTTTTCAGCTTTCTAAAAGTGAAATAACACAAAAATAGTTTTCTAAATGTTACAAGATTCAATCCCTTCTAACTGCATGTGAGTTATCAAACTTTTACAGTTTGCTCTTTTGTTGATGAGGATTTCTAATGAAGAGTGTGACAAAGTCTCCTTTACCCAGGTTGGACTGAATACTATTTTTAAATAAAACATCTGCCCTCTAGTGCCTAATGGTCCAAAGGTCTAAAGGTGTCATTTTAACTGATGAAAATTATAAAAGGATTAAAGCTAAAAGCTATGCAAATGAAGCAGGATTGCTTTTGTTAAAAATAAAACTAATATACTGAAGAATTAACAAATGTGAATAGAATCCTCTCCCAAATTAAATGTTTACCTAAATTTTTGTATCAACCATGTTGACATCATGAAGAACTGTCAAGAGAGCTGACATTCTTAGAAGACATAACTTCACCTGTAACCTTTAAAGAAAGCTGCTTTGTGAAAGCCCTAAAGGCAGAATGGTCAGACTGGCATTTGTATAGTGTGGTGAGAGATGTTAAAATAGCAACACACAGAACCCTTTCAAGCAATTTTTATGTCACTGACAGTGAGACTTTTGGAAAGAAATCTATAAGTAGTGATTCGTCACCACTTATGTAAAGTGGAATAATTCTAGACAGTTTTTTTTTTTCCAGATCAGAAAGTGCTATACCTAAAGTGAATAATAAATCAAATTTGAATCTTTTTGTCTTGATATATACATCTCTGAGGATACTATTTTTAAAGCTAGCATTTATTTCTTCATTCTCCATAAAACTAAAGTCCAATTTTATAACTTTGCAAATTTTTTCAATCACTTTCCTTGTTGTAACAATTACAAGTGCAACATATTTGTAATAAAACTGTCAACCATGGTTCAATTCAAAATGTATCATGGGGAAGTCAGACTTCAGAAGGGGGAAAATTCTGGTACTTTTCTTTGAGAAGCAGTGAAGGTACACTCTCAGGACACTTAAGAATCAAAAAAGCAATTTCCAGCAAATCAGGGAAGTTTGGAATCCAACTTTTTATAATTATAAAACAAAATTTGAGGGTACCTCTAAACTGTTGTCTCCACCTTTTAGAGCGAATGTTAGTGTGCAACTTCTTTTCATCAGTAGTTGTCTACCCAGAAAAAAGATTGATATTGCATGTTGGAGAAAGCAATATTTAACCCTAAACCAGCTGTGTTTTTTTTTATCATCAGTGGGCCTTTTGAGATCATTGTGACTCTTATGGTTATGTGTGTGTGTGTGTTTGTGAAATATAAAAATGAGCTTATCTATCTCTCCACCATCCAAAATATCTCTGGAAGATTTATAAGTCCTCTATCCCCTTTTTTTTTTTGAAGTAGAAAAGAATAGCTTTATTGCTTTGCCAGGCAAAGGGGGACACACCGGGCTTCTGCCTCGAAAAATTATGTGTCCCAACCCCAGATAATTTGATGAGGGGTTTTATAATAATATATAAGTCCTCTGTTCTTTATACACTTAATAATTCTGAATATACACGGTAATTATTTACTGAGACTCTCCTCTCGAGTTTATACATCAGAGATTTAACCTTGTTGGGGTCCAGGGCAGGCCAACCCAAAGTATTTCTCAGTGGCATATTGATTATTTTGAATTAAAATTACTTAAGAAAGAGTTGGTGCAAGAGGAACACTTTCGATCCTCCTTTCTGTTTCCCTGAAAGCAGGAAATAAATCCCTTATATGAATGGTGCCCTCCCTGCACATGGTAGAAGGATGCCCTTATGGCCAGAGAGTGGGAATTCAGGCTGAGAAGTCTGTATAAACAAACCTTGTTACTTCTTTAATTTACTACCCAAAGCCCAAACTCTGTTTAGATTCTTCACTAATTATTAATTAATTAATGAATTTCACCTAAAGCCTAAGTTTTTTTTTGTCATGTCAGTTGCTCATAAATTTATTGTTTCTTTGTCTAAAAAGTATAAAAGTTGCCTGCTCTGGCCACATCTTATGTTCTGTTTCTATGAGATCTTTGTGTGTATGAATTAAAATTTGTTTCTTTATCTCCTGTTAATCTGTCTTGTGTCAGCTTTATTATTAATCCAGCCACAAGAACTCAAGATGGTAGAGGGAAATTTCTCCTACCCTGACAACCTCATTGCCCAAGTTTTCAATTTTGTTTACAGGATTCAGGATTGCAGTTATTCTTAATTAAGTGTTTGATGATACACAGTGTTCCTACCGTTTAATACTTTCATCCCAACAATAGTTTATAATGTAGTTTGAGGTGATATTGTCGCTGAGGTTTTGGTTTTCTCACAGTCAACATTTTATAAGAGGAAAGCAGTCTGAAATTACTGATGATCTTTTTCTACTTAAGCCAGCAAAATATTTTACTTGAATACCCATAAGTTTCAAAAATTATGAAGAATTTTGGATACTGTAATTTAAGAATACATTTATGGCTAGGGTTGAAACCATAGTTTACTTAATATACATGGGTAAAGGTTTACTGTTTGAATGCTGTCTCTTAAAACAAGCTAATATTTATAATTTTCACATTTATGTCCTCTCCTAATTATATTTTAATTCCTAGAGGGTAGAGATCTTATTTTGTGCATGTTTCAATACCTCTTAAAACAGGGATTTTTAATGTAGTAGGCATTCAATTGCCAAAGTGAATCTCCACTTCTCTAGTGATTCTGAAGGCTTACTAAATCATGATATGGGTATTTGGGTAGAGTATTTGGAATTGCAGAGTTTAAATGTCAGGATATTATGAGTTTAATTGTAATGACGTCATGCCTTCTAAAGCAGCCAGATGGTGGTAACCCTGTGTAGAGATTTCCCTAGGTGAACAATCTGTCCATCGAGTATAAATGTAATTACTGATCCTTCTTTGCTTCTTTGATCAGTCTAAACCTCTGAGTTGTCTGTAATTTATTATGAAGATATATTATCCAGGAAGTTTTCCAGATTCGTCCTGAAAGAATTGAACTTCCCAATATGTGATTCTGTGGGTTATCTTCTTGTGTTCGAAATTAGCAGTATATTAATACTAAAAAATAGGATGAAAATTCTTTTATATTGAAATCCTTTAGGAATCATATTGTAATTTCTTTTAAGTGAAAAGTATGAAAAATGTTGTGTTTTCTATTTCTGTCTAATGTTTCAATAAAGTAAGTTTATTTACTGCTGTTAAGTCTTTACTTTTGATAGGGGATTCTGTTTACTAATAGCAACATATTAAATTGGCTTACATATTTCCACAAGTGGCTTGTTCAACATCAAAAATAAATCATTACATATTAGGAAATTCTTTATCCTCTCAGGTTGAAATAATGTAGGATGTCATCTTATTCTTAGATAATGGTGACACAAATCTGATCCTTTTAGTTTTCTTGGCAGAAGAAAAAAATCTATTCTGGAATTTACACTTTAGTGAAGTTACTTTTCTGAGATATGATTGTATAACAAAGAACATCCTTTACTTGAGATATTTTATCCCAGACCAGGCCTGAACCCGTGTCCCCTACATTGGTAGGCAGATTCTTAACCACTGCGCCACCAGGGAAGTCCCTACTTGGTATTTTAGACAGTGCTTTTTCCCTACAATTAAGATACAGACATGTGTGCACACACACACTGCCTGAGAAAGTATGTGTTGATCCTGTGGCAAACTTTTAATTCACTAAGTTACTTGATTTGTGAAGTTCGTTTTGACCAACCTGTGTGAAAGAGAGAGTGATTTTTCATAACTGACTTTGAGACAGCTTATCAACTTTTTCTTTTTGGGCATGGAAATAAAATATAAAATTTAGTGAGAACCAACTGGCCTGATCTGCTTCGATGTTTCCTATTCTAGATATCAGTCTTTTGAACCTTAAACTTTTGATCTGACCACTATTTCTGATATATCTGGACATACTTCATGCATTTTTAGTTGCATTTCAATAATTCTAATTATTAAAAACAATGCTGGGCCTCCCTGGTGGCGCAGTGGTTGAGAGTCCGCCTGCCGATGCAGGGGATGCGGGTTCGTGCCCCGGTCTGGGAGGATCCCATATGCCGCGGAGCGGCTGGGCCCGTGAGCCATGGCCGCTGGGCCTGCGCATCCGGAGCCTGTGCTCCGCAACGGGGGAGGCCACGGCAGTGAGAGGCCCGCATACCGCAAAGGGAGAGAAAAAAAAAAAAAAAAAAACAATGCTGTTTTCCTCCAAAAGAAGGGGGCTTAGCCAAAAGCAATTTGTTTGGTCAACACAATGCTTTGTTAGAAAATAAATATTCCTAGTTCGAGGGGTTTTTCAGACTTAAAAAAATAATTCTTTTGTATTTCATATTCCTCTTTTAGTTATTTAATATTACCTTGTACTCTTTTCGATACTGAAATGTTGTGGTACTGAATATAAAATATAATACAAGTGGACTAATTGGAAAAATCTGTTACAAAACAGTAAATGCAAATATTTCATATTAAGAAAAATATCCTGGAGAATGTGATTTTCATATGTGTATGTGCATACATGTGTATGTGTATACAAGGTGGTAACAGAAATTGACTCTGGGTAAGTTAGAGGAATTATGGGTATTAGTTATAGACTTTTGCTTATCTGTATTTCTTTGCACAGGGGCCATGCTAATCTTCTTTGTGTCGTTCCAATTTTAGTATAGGTGCTGCTGAAGCAAGCACTGCTTATCTGTATTTCTCGATTTCTCTTGAACTAGCTTATCTTGTTTTCATAAAGTGAACTCTGCTTCCATTTCTCATGTCTCAGGAAAAAGGTCTAGTTCTAGACTTTGTAAGATACCTAAAATGAGAGATGAAAGACTGAACTAGGCGTAAGAAGAAGACTAAGAATACCATAGGAAAAATGCTAGTGGGCAAGTTACACAGATGTGAGCACATGTACATGTATGTCCGTGTACAAACACATACACACACAGACTTTTCTCAGGTATTATTCTGATCACATATTAAAAAAAAACAGTGCTTTGAGAAAAAGACTCAGCTAATGATACTCAAATGCTCTATAAATATTCACAGTGGTCTGCAAGCTGGATGCTAATCCATTCTGCCTAGTAGTTTATTCCCCCTGTGACTCCTTTTCAGTGCAAGGAAAAAGATACTTGACTGAACAGACAGGATCAGCATGATGCAGGTTCTGGTAAGAGATGTATAAAAGAATGTTGCTTTGAGAACAAAGTCATACCTCATTGCAATTTCAAAATATTTTTAAACATTCTGCAATTTTGGTCAGTGTGTGGTTTCATATTTGCAGTTATAAAACATTATATTTATGCATAAATTGTAGACTCAACACTTAGTGCGATTGTGTCTTGTGTAAGACATCAACGACATTTTAGAAAGCTTTTGTGTGTGTGTGGAACAGTCACATATAAGGGATGGGTTCCTGAAGACCTAGCATAATTTAAAATTATCCTAATTCAAGAGAATTTCTTAGAAGAATAAATATAAACAGTGGATGCCTCCTTCAAATGCACAAATATTCACATTTCTAGCATATTTTAAAAATTGTTTTTCTTTTCTCAGAATTTTCTCTAAGATATTTACAGTGATCTCTTTAATATTAACATTACGCAGAATCACAGTGGTTCTGTCATAGTTTGTATCAGTCAGAGTCCATTTGGAAGACAGAATCCACAAAGTAGTTTGAACAAGGAAAGTTATAATAAAGAATTATTAGCTATAAAGGGGATTATAGTTACTAGGATTTGGCTAATAATAGCAAATTCTGAAGAATGTAGAATCAGTTGATACAAAGAACAACCCCTATCCGTAGGGATAAGATAAAGGACCCAAGGAAGAATTGCCTCTCCAAGCCTGAGTGAGATGCAGAACTTGAAAGAGATGGCACAGATGTCGCTTGCTGGATGGCAGATAAATCATTGTGTTGATGCTCTGGTAGAATTTGCTAGAAATCTGCCCTTTAGAACTTGTCAGAAATCTACCTCTGAGGGTGCTGGGGAAGGTGCTCACCATGATGTCCACGGTTACAAAACTGCCTGAGGCAGATGACTGGGGAAACTTCTGGCCTCTGGGTGCAGCTACTACCACACACATACATGACAGGAGCCAAGTGCTAGGGAAGCTTCTGTGCTGCCAGTGCAAGTATGTGCTACAGGAGAAGCTGCCTGTGTTGCAGGAGCCTGCCTAGGAGCACACCAGAACCCAGAAGGAAAGCCCTTTTCTCATGCAATGTCCTTCCTGCACCCTCTTGACAAAGCTTAACATCATGCCAACTAGCAAAGGAAAAAATACTTAAACGGTCCTTCTGTTTTTCATTGAGCAGGCAATGAAGGATGTATTTGAATCCAACAGACAAGTTGATAACAGGCAGAGCCTTTATCTCAATATTTTATTGCCTCAAAATTTTACTACCAAATTATTGATTTCGGGATTTTTTTCCCTCTGGCACTAAGCACCATTATGGCCACTTAATCATTTGCAAAATAAAGACTATAAAAAGATTTTAAATCAGGCTGACAGTGAACATTAAAATGATGATATAATATGCACCCTGAATTATATACAAAACATAAAAATGTGTTGCTCACATAATAAGAGTATTTACTGATTCAGATGAATTTAAAATTCAGCCAGCTCACCATTGTCTTAGAAATTAAGCAATTCTGGATGTGTTTAATTCTTTGATATTCATGTTATTTTCTATTTTGCATAAAATGAGATTTATAAATATATTTTTTATCACATTATTTCAAATTTCCTAAGTCAAGTTCCTATAAACTGTGATCACACTAAGTATATCCCCATTGCCTGGTTAAACCATTATCTTATTTTTTGCTATAGGGAGAACAGACGAGAGAGTGTAGGATGATCACCCTAAACCTGTCGCCACTGTAAGGGAAAAATTTTGTTCATTCTTCCCAGTGATGACTCAGTCATTTTCCAACATCCTAAAATTGTTCATTCAACCTGTGCTTGACTCATTCTCATTGCATAGTTAAAATTATATTTGGGGGGAATTTCCTCAGCTTCTTAAGCCATTTTACTTTTCAGAGTTTCACATTATTTTTAGAGAATAGTAGTTTGGAGTTCTGGTCCTAGAGCCCAGCATCTATCTCCAAAGCTCTAATTTGAATTAGTCACTCTATGAAATTATGCATTTCATTTAAGCCTTCTCTTTATCTTCTCAATCTCTGAATAAGAGCCACCATTTTCACTGATAATGCTGAAACCAATATCATTATTTTTTAAAATGCCCTCACACCTAGAAAATATAGGCTTAGGTTGTATTTTATAAGTATTTTCTTCAAGTACAGTTTTCCTTCTGTAAAACCAGTGCTAATACTACAAGGAGAAAAACATTTTCCAAGATGGGTACTCAGTCGACATTCCTGGCTTATGAAAGACAATGATTTCATGTAAAAGACTGCCAGGTATGCCTTTGGGCTTTATATTAATTTGTGAAACATTCCTTTCATTATGTTTTCTGTTCAGAAATTATACACATTTGAATCAAAGCCCAATGACAGTGTCTAGTAACTGGAAAATATTTATTTCTCCTTGGAAATCTTACCTGCTTAATTACCCAGTCTTTTGGGAACACAGCCAAAGCCTGGAGTGAGTCTTTTGTTGTAGGAAGAAAAGAGAAAAATAATTTGGTGCTGAGGGGAAACAACTCCCTTACAGTTCTTGTGGGCCATCTTGTCATGTTTGGAGTTACCTTGCAAGGCTGCTGTTGTCGTTTGGTTTTGTGTCATTAGAGTTCACATCATATGATAACCCCAAGGTAAAGAACTGTGTTCCTTTACTACCTTTCTTTTTTCTTTTGCTCTCTCATATTCATGTCCAACTTGCTCTGGCTTGTTCATATTCTGGGAGTAATGGGGTGAAGTTAATATAAGACAGTTAACTCTCAATTACTCAGGGGCTAATTATCCAGTCTATTGATTGCACATTCCAGCGTCTGCTTTTCCTGCCTTTTAAAGGGTGGCTGACTGCCCATTAGCACTTAAAACAGACAAGAGTAGGCGGTGGAGAGGTAAAGTGATAAAATTCAAATCTATTTATTTTGCAGCTTATTAGCACTGGTTAAGAGCTTAGGTGAATGGCAAAAATTGGTTTGGAGACACCTGTATATTTAATTTAGCCTTACTTTTCCTTGTCATCTCTTGCCATGGATAACTGACTTGGCTCCATTACCTTATGTTCATACAGTTACTTCTCAGAAGTTGGGCTTTTACTGCTTTGGAGCAGTGGCTTAATTGGTACTTAAGGCATTTGAAGGAGTTAGGGTAAGTTATATAAATTTCATTTTTTTTTTTTTTTTTTTTTTTTTTTTGCGGTACGGGGACCTCTCATGTTGTGGCCTCTCCCATTGTGGAGCGCAAGCTCCGGACACGCAGGTTCAGCAGCCATGGCTCACGGGCCCAGCTGCTCCGCGGCATGTGGGATCTTCCCGGATCGGGGCACAAACCCGTGTCCCCTGCATCAGCAGGCAGACTCTCAACCACTGCGCCACCAGGGAAGCCCAAATTTCATTTTTTAAATACGGAAACTGAGACTAAGTATTCAAGCTGAAGCAGGGCATTTGGTGGAATCATGGGCCAGAGTGATTTTTTACTCTTTGGTCTGAGTTCACAGATACACAGATATGGTAGAACCACCTAATGATAATTCTTCTTATCCATTGGTTCCCTACAGTGGTCTGTGAGTAGTATAATCCAGCCATGAGGAGTTATGGTTTCAGAGTTGGCTCAAGATGTCTCTCAGTTGTGCTACTTATGGCTGATTGAGCTTGATATACATTTCACTTAGCTGAATGTATGGAATATAGTAAGTGCTCAATGGAGCCATTTTAATTCAAACTGTAGTAATAGTTGTAGTAGTAGTACTACTACTAATAAAGTCTCTGAGTTGTTTTTAATATTTCGAGAACAGTAAGGGAAAGCATACATTTACCATTGGCAGGACCATGAGGTTATTACTTAATGCAGCCTTAAGTAGTAATTTAATCTCAAATTATGGTTTATGAGATAGTCCCTAGTACAGTTCCCTTATTTTGTAACTACAAAAATACAGGCTCAAAGAGCACAACTGTTTTCCCAAGTTTACCCAGCAAGTTAAGGGAAGAGATGCCAATGGGATAAAGATGTAGGACCAGTGGCTCCCAGCTCAACCTTTTCCCTGCAATTGTACTGATGTTAGATCATCAATGACTTGATTCCTAGAATCAATAAGTGACCTCCACTTACCTTTTCCTCACTGTCTTGCTCAGTCCTCAGTGCCTGTGTTCTTAATTTCCTAATGGGAAGTGGGACAAAAGAATAACTTTTATGAACTAGGAGACCTGGGAGAAGGAGTGATGGCAGCAGATCCTTAGGTGGTAGCAGTCAAGCAGAATGCAGTGGAAAAGTGGTGGAAATAATGTGTCACTTCTAAGGCAAACCTTTTAAAAAATAGATATGCCCTTTCCATATTCTTTCTTTTTCTACTGGCTGGGCGCAGAGGACCATGAAGCCCTGGGGGGTAGAAGACCTACAAAGTAGGCGGATCCTGGGTCCCTGAATTACTACATGGAAGAAAGCAACTCGTTGCACAGGAATATCAGCATTGAATTGCAAAGTGAATGAGAAATTTCCATCATCATAAGCTAATGGCATTTTGGGGTATGCTAGTATGACTCCAAATAATATTTGCACTGTTTTTCACAATAAATGTAATGAACTGTCAATCTCTGAACCATAATCTATATGTGCATAGATATTATATTTTCTTATAAAAAAGAAAATTCATCTTGGCATAAATATTTTGAAGAGGCCTCATAATTATATGATATTATTTGATAAAGCACTTGTATTAATACTGTCAGTAATGCTGAAATATAAATTTGCATTCCTCCTAAATAATATTTTGTGATGGTGAACAAAACAAATTACATTTCACGTCATTTGGACTAAAAACAGTAGTGAGCAGAGCATGCAGAAGAGCATATACTAAGTATGCAAGAACGCATGAAGTCAAAGCAGCAGTAATTTAGCATACTTTTAATAAGTATAATACCTTTTATTCTACACAGCAACGGCCATCAATGCTATAAAATTTATGTGAATTTCTGTAACTAGCATTTCTTTTTCATTGTGAAATGAAATTTGTAGTTTCTTCTTTTCTCTATCACTTCACCAGTGTCTTAAAACTATGTTAATGTTTACAGTTCCTCCTATTACCACTCACTAATGATCATATATTCACACTCAGAGATGTGAACACATTTTAAAAGAAAAAATTCTACATTTGACCATCACTGCACTCCAGATCCACGTGCATTTGTCTTCAGTGCTTTAGCTAAAACCTAATGCCAGAGCTTTATGCCCCTCTCTTCCTGCCATTTCATTTATTCCCTGCCATGCTGCTTTTCACTTCAGAGGTTCTTTAAGGTCATAACTAGGGGCTCCTTTCCCAGAAGTTCCAGGCTTAAGGACTGAGATTTGGAACTGACTTAAAGAAGCAGTCTCTGAGTCAAGAACCAGTGGGTGCTCCTGTTGGGGTAATAGTTAAATCATCATGCTAATTTGGGGCTGACAAACCAATTCTTAGAACGGCAGCTTCCAGATACCTTGGCCATAAAAGTGAACAATTGTGCCAGTCACTCCACCCAGTAATGTTGCACACAGCATAACCTGAGATGGAATTCTACTTTCTCTCAGAATCAGTTGCTGCCTACCTCACACAGTGGACAGTAACCTGCCTCCACAACTGGAGGAAACAAGAAAACCCTGAGTCAGTGTTGAACTTAGTGAAATGATAGCACTGAGCAACAATTTTGATGGTTGATTGTATGTGATTTTCACCATATAAACAGACTTCAGAACCTAAATTCTAAGTAAGATGTGGGAAATAGAGTCCACTAGGATTAGAAGAAACAAATGATGTTTGTATGTTGCTTCCTTAGGTCCAAAGGCCCTTGTGGGGAATACTTTTTTTCTCCTTCCCTCCTTCCTTCTCTCTATTCCTTCCTACCTTTTCTTTTTCTTTTCTTTTTTTTTTTAACATCTTTATTGGAGTATAATTGCTTTACAATGTTGTGTTAGTTTCTGCTGTATAACAAAGTGAATCAGCTATACATATACATATATCCCCATATCTCCTCCTTCTTGTGTCTCCTTCCCACCCTCCTTATCGCACCCCTCTAGGTGGTCACAAAGCACTGAGCTGATCTCCCTGTCCTATGCGGCTGCTTCCCACTAGCTATCAGTTTTACATTTGGTAGTGTATATACGTCAATGTTACTCTCTCACTTTGTCCCAGCTTACCCTTCCCCCTCCCCGTGTCCTCAACTCCATTCTGTATGTGTGTGTCTTTATTCCTGTCCTGCACCTAGGTTCATGAGAACCATTTTTTTTTTGATTCCATATATATGTGTTAGCATACAGTATTTGTTTTTCTCTTTCTGGCTTACTTCACTCTGTATGACAAACTCTAGGTCCATCCACCTCACTACAAATAACTCAATTTCGTTTCTTTTTATGGCTGAGTAATATTCCATTGTATATATATACCACATCTTCTTTAGCCATTCATCTGTTGATGTACACATAGGCTGCTTCCATGTCCTGGCTATTGTAAATAGAGCTGCAATGAACATTGTGATACATGACTGTTTTAGAATTATGGTTTTCTCAGGGTATATGCCCAGGAGTGGGGTTGCTGGGTTGTATGGTAGTTCTATTTTTACTTTTTTAAGGAACCTCTGTACTGTTCTCCATAGTGGCTGTATCAACTTACATTCCCACCAACAGTGCAAGAAAGTTCCCTTTTCTTCACATCCTCTCCAGTATTTATTGTTTGCAGATTTTTGGATGATGACCATTCTGACTGGTGTCAGGAGATACCTCACTATAGATTTGATTTGCATTTCTCTAATGATTAGTGATGCTGAGCATTCTTTCATGTGTTTGTTGGCTATCTGTGTATCCTCTTTGGAAAAATATCTATTTAGGTCTTCTGCCCATTTTTGGATTTGTTGTTTGTTTTTCTGATATTGAGCTGCTTGTAAATTTTGGAGATTAATCCTTTGTCAGTTGCTTCATTTGCCAATGTTTTCACCCATTCTGAGGGTTGTCTTTTTGTCCTGTCTGTGGTTTCCTTTGCTATGCAAAAGCCTTCAGTTTCATTAAGTCCCATTTGTTTATTTTTGCTTTTATTTCCATTTCTCTAGGAGGTGGTTCAAAAAGGATCCTGCTGTGATTTATGTCATAGAGTTTTCTCCCTATGTTTTCCTCTAAGAGTTTGATAGTGTCTGGCCTTACATTTAGGTCTTTAATGCATTTTGAGTTTATTTTTGTGTATGGAGTTAGGGAGTATTCTAACTTCATTCTTTTACATGTAGCTGTCCAGTTTTCTCAGCACCACTTATTGAAGAGGTTGTCTTTTCTCCACTGTATATTCTTGCCTCCTTTATCAAAAATAAGGTGACCATATGTGCATGGGTTTATCTCTGGACTTTCTGTCCTGTTCCATTGAAGTGTATTTCTGTTTTTGTGCCAGTACCATGCTGTCTTGATTACTGTAGCTTTGTAGTATAGTCTGAAGTCTGGGAGCCTGATTCCTCCAGCTCCGTTTTTCTTTTTCAAGATTGCTTTGGCTATTTGGGGTCTTTTGTGTCTCCATACAAATTGTGAAATTTTTTGTTCTAGTTCTGTGAAAAATGCCATTGGTAGTTTGACAGGGATTGCATTGAATCTGTAGATTGCTTTGGTTAGTATAGTTATTTTCACAGTGTTGATTCTTCCAATCCAAGAACATGATATATCTCTCGATCTGTTTGTATCATCTTTAATTTTTTTCATCAGTGTCTTATAGTTTTCTGCATAGAGGTCTTTTGTCTCCTTAGGTAGGTTTATTCCTAGGTATTTCATTCTTTTTGTTGCAATGGTAAATGGGAGTGTTCCCTTAATTTCTCTCTCAGATTTTTCATCATTATTGTATAGTAATGCAAGAGATTTCTGTGTGTTAATTTTGTATCCTGCTACTTTACCAGATTCATTGATTAGCTCTAGTAGTTTTCTGGTAGAATCTTTAGGATTCTCTATGTATAGTATCATGTCATCTGCAAACAGTGACAGCTTCAATTCTTCTTTGCTGATTTGGATTCCTTTTATTTCTGTTTCTTCTCTATTTGCTGTGGATAAAACTTCCAAAACTGTGTTGAATAATAGTGGTGAGAGTGGACAACCCTGTGTTGTTCATGATCTTAGTGGAAATGGTTTCAGTTTTTCACCATTGAGAACGATGTTGGCTGTGGGTTTGTCATTTATGGCTTTTATTATGTTGAGGTAAATTCCCTCTATGCCTACTTTCTGGAGAGTTTTTATCATAAATCAGTGTTGAATTTTGTCTAAAGTTTTTTCTGCATCTATTGAGATGATCATATGGTTTTTCTCCTTCAATTTGTTAATATGGTTTATCACATTGATTGATTTGCGTATATTGAACACTGCTTGCATTCCTGGGATAAACCCCACTTGATCATGGTGTATGATCCTTTTAATGTGCTGTTGGAGTCTGTTTGCTAGTATTCTATTGAGGATTTTTGCATCTATGTTCATCAGTGATATTGGCCCGTAGTTTTCTTTCTTTGTGACATCTTTCTCTGGTTTTGGTACCAAGGTGATGGTGTCCTCGTAGAATGAGTTTGGGTGTGTTCCTCCCTCTTCTAAATTTTGGAAGTGTTTGAGAAGGATAGGTGTTAGCTCTTCTCTAAATGTTTGATAGAATTCACCTGGGAAGACATCTGGTCCTAGGCTTTTGTTTACTGGAAGGTTTTTAAACACAGTCTCAATTTCAGTGCTTGTGATTGGTCTGTTTATATTTTCTGTTTCTTCCTAGTTCAATCTCGGAAGGTTGTGCTTTTCTAAGGATGTGTCCATTTCTTCCAGGTTGTCCATTTTATTGGCATAGAGTTGCTTGTAGTAATCTCTCATGATCCTTTGTATTTCTGCAGTGTCAGTTGTTACTTCTCCTTTTTCATTTCTAATTCTATTAATTTCCATCTTCTTCCTTTTCCTTTTGATGAGTCTGGCTAATGGTTTATCAATTTTGTTTACCTTCTCAAAGCACTAGCTTTTAGTTTTATTGATCTTTGCTATTGTTTCCTTCATTTCTTTTCCACTTTTTTCTGGCCTGATCTTTATGATTTCTTTCCTTCTGCTAACTTTGGGGTTTTTTGGTTCTTCTTTCTCTAATTGCTTTAGGTGTAAGGTTACTTGTTTATCTGAGATGTTTCTTGTTTCTTGAGGTAGGATTTTACTGCTCTAAATTTCCCTCTTAAAAGTGCTTTTGCTGCATCCCATAGGTTTTGGGTTGTCGTGTTTTCATTGTCATTTGTTTCTAGGTATTTTTGATTTCCTTTTTGATTTCTTCACTGACCTCTTGGTTATTAAGTAGTCTATTGTTTAGCCTCCATGTGTTTGTATTTTTTACACATTTTTTCTGTAACTGATATGTAGTCTCATAGCATTGTGGTCGGAAATGATACTTGATACCATTTCAATTTTCTTAAATTTGCCAAGGCTTGATTTGTAACCCAGGATATGATCTATCCTGGAGAATGTTCCATGAGCACTTGAGAAGAAAGTGTTTTCTCTTGTTTTTGGATGGAATGTCCTATAAATATCAATTAAGTCCATCTGGTCTAATGTGTCATTTAAAGCTTGTGTTTCCTTATTTATGTTCATTTTGGATGGGATGTCCATTGGTGAAAGTGAGGTGTTAAAGTCCCCTACCATGATTGTGTTATTGTCCATTTCCCCTTTTATGGCTGTTAGCTTTTGCCTTATGTATTGAGGTGCTCCTATGTTGGGTGCATAAATATTTACAATTGATATATATCTTCTTGGATTGATCCCTTGATCATTATGTAGTGTCCTTCTTTGTCTCTTGTAATAGCCTTTATTTTAAAGTCTATTTTGTCTGATATGAGAATTGCTACTCCAGCTTTCTTTTGATTTCCATTTGCATGGAATGTCTTTTTCCATCCCCTCACTTGTAGTCTGTATGTGCCCCTAGGTCTGAAGTGCATCTCTTGTACACAGCATGTATACAGGCCATGTTTTTGTATCCCTTCAGCCAGTCTATGTCTTTTGGTTGGAGCGTTTAATCCATTTATATTTAAGGTAATTATTGATATATGTGTTACTATAACATTTTCTTAATTTGGGGGGTTTGTTATTGTAGGTCTTTTCCTTCTCTTGTGTTTCTTGCCTAGAGAAATTCCTGTAGCATTTGTTGTAAAGCTGGTTTGGTGGTGCTGAATTCTGTTAGCTTTTGCTTGTCTGTAAAGGTTTTCGTTTCTTCTTCAAATCTGAATGAGTTTCTTGCAGCCTAGAGTAATCTTGGTTGTACAGTTTCCCCTTTAATCACTTTAAATATGTCCTGCCACTCCCTCCTGGCTTGCAGAGTTTCTGTTGAAAGTTCGGCTGTTAACCTTATGGGGATTCCCTTGTATGTTATTTGTTGTTTTTCCCTTGCTGCTTTTAATATTTTTTCTTTATATTTAATTTTTTTTTTTTTTTTTTTTGCAGTACGTGGGCCTCTCGCTGTTGTGGCCTCTCCCGTTGCGGAGCACAGGCTCCGGACGCGCAGCCTCAGCGGCCATGGCTCACAGGCCCAGCCGCTCCACAGCATGTGGGATCTTCCTGGACCGGGGCACGAACCCATGTCCCCTGCATTGGCAGGCAGACTCTCAACCACTGTGCCACCAGGCAAGCCCTGTATTTGATTTTTGATACTTTCTTTATTATGTGTCTTCATGTGTTTCTCCCTGGATTTATCCTGTATGTGATTCTCTGTGCTTCCTGCACTTGATTATCTATTTCCTTTCCCATGTTAGGGAAGTTTTCAACTATAATCTCTTCAAATATTTTCTCAGTCCCTTTCTTTTTCGCTTCTTCTTCTTGGACCGCTATAATTCAAATGTTGGTGTGTTTAATGTTGTCCCAGAGTTCTCTAATACTGTCCTCAGTTCTTTTCATTCTTTTTTCTTTATTCTGCTCTGCAGTAGTTATTTCCACTATTTTATCTTCCAGGTCAGTTATCCGTTCTTCTGCCTCAGTTATTCTGCTATTGATTCCTTCTAGAGAATTTTTAATTTCATTTATTGTGTTGTTCATCATTGTTTGTTTGCTCTTTAGTTCTTCTAGGTCCTTGTTAAACATTTGTTGTATTTTCTCCATTCTATTTCCAAGATTTTGGATCATGTTTACTATCATTACTCTGAATTCTTTTTCAGGTAGACTGCCTATTTCCTCTTCATTTGTTTGGTCTGGTAGATTTTTACGTTGCTCCTTCATCTGCTGTGTGTTTCTCTCTCTTCTCATTTTGCTTAACTTACTGTTTTGCGGTCTCCTTTTCACAGGCTGCAGGTTTGTAGTTCCTGTTGTATTTGGTGTCTGCCCCCAGTGGCTATGGTTAGTTCAGTGGGTTGTGTCAGCTTCTTGGTGGAGGGGACTGGTACCTGTGTTCTGGTGGATAAGGCTGGATCTTTTCTTTCTGGTGGGCAGGACCTCTTCCGATGGTGTGTTTTGGGGTGTCTTTGACCTTATTATGATTTCAGGCAGCCTCTCTGCTAATGGTTGGGGTCGTGTTCCTGTCTTGCTAGTTGTTTGGCATAGGGTGTCCAACACTGTAGTTTGCTGGTCGTTGAGTGGAGCTGGGTCTTACGTTGAGATGGAGATCCTTGGGAGAGCTTTACCTGTTTAATATTACGTGGAGCCGGGAGGTTTCTGGTGCACTGATGTCCTGAACTTGGCTCTCCCACGTCATAGGTACAGGCCTGACACCCGGCCAGAGCACCAAGACCCTGTCAGCCACATGGCTCAGAAGAAAAGGGAGAAAAAAAGTAAGTAAGAAAGAAAATAAATAAATAAAATAAAATTGAGTTATTAAAATAAAAAATAATTATTTAAAATAAAAAAATTTAAAAGTAATAAAAAAAGAAAAAACAAAACAAGAGAACAACCCAACCAAAAAACAAATCCACCAATGATAGCAAGTGCTAAAAGCTCTACAAAAAAAAAAAAAAAAAAAAAGGACAGACAAAACCCTAGGACAAATGGTAAAAGCAAAGCTATACAGACAAAATCACACCAAGCAGCATACTCATACACACTCACAAAAAGAGAAAAAGGAAAAAAATATATATATCATTGCTCCCAAAGTCCACTGCCTCAATCTTGGGATGATTCGTTGTCTATTCAGGTATTCTATTGATGCAGGGTACATAAGTTGATTGTGGAGATTTATTCTGCTGCTCCCAAGGCTACTGGGAGAGATTTCCCTTTCTCTTCTTTGTTCGCACAGCTCCTGGGTTTCAGCTTTGGATTTGGCCCCTCCTCTGTGTGTAGGTTGTCTAAGGGCATCTGTTCTTTGCTCAGACAGGATGCGGTTAAAGTAGCAGCTGATTGGGGGCTCCAGCTCACTCAGGCCTGGGGGCGGGTGGGGTACGGAATGGGGGATGAGCCCTCGGCGGCAGAGGCCAGCGTGATGTTCCAACAGCTTGAGGCGCACCGTGTGTTCTCCTGGGGAAGTTGTCCCTGGATCACGGGACCCTGGCAGTGGTGGGCTGCACAGGCTCCTGGGAGGGGAGGTGTGGATAGTGACCTGTGCTTGCACACAGGCTTCTTGGTGGCTGCAGCAGCAGCCTTAGCGTCTCATGCCCATCTCTGGTGTCTGCGCTGATAGCAGCAGCTCGCGCCCATCTCTGGAGCTCGTTTAGGCGGTGCTCTGTATCCCCCTCCTCGTGCACCCTGAAACAATGTTCTCTTGCCTTTTAGGCAGGTCCAGACTTTTTCCCGGACTCCCTCCCGGCTAGCTTTGGCTCACTAGCCCCCTTCAGGCTCTCTTCATGCAGCCAACCCCAGTCCTCTCCCTGGGATCTGACCCCCGAACCTGGAGCCTCAGCTCCCAGCCCCGACCCACCCCTGTGGGTGAGCAGATAAGCCTCTCAGTCTGGTGAGTGCTGGTCGGCACCGATCCTCTGTGTGGGAATCTCTCCGCTTCGCCCTCTGCACCCCTGTTGCTGCACTCTCCTCCGTGGCTCCGAAGCTTCCTCCCGTCACCTCCCATCTCCACCAGTGAAGGGGCTTCCCAGTGTGTGGAAACTTTTCCTCCTTCACAGCTCCCTCACAGAGGTGCAGGTCCCGTCCCTATTTTTTGTCTCTGTTTTTTCTTTTTTCTTTTGCTCTACCTAGGTACGTGGGGAGTTTCTTGGCTTTTAGGAAGTCTGAGGTCTTCTGCCAGCATTCAGTAGGTGTTCTGTAGGAGTTGTTCCGTACATAGATGTAGTTCTGATGTATTTGTGGGGAGGAAGGCAATCTCCACGTCTCACTACTCTGCCATCTTGAAGGTCTCCCCTCTTTTCTTTTCAAATGGAAGCAGTTGAATAAGCCTTGTAGAAATGTGAGAATAAGTGTGTGGACCTTCCTCATGTTGATTACTTCTATACACAGTTTCCTTTCATTTTTCTGATACAACTGAACACACTTGCCTTCAAAACTGATTCTGAGAGGTGACTGGTACAATCTTTTGGCAAAACAAAAGGACCTGGGCTTCCCTGGTGGCGCAGTGGTTGAGAGTCCGCCTGCCGATGCAGGGGACACGAGTTTGTGCCCCGGTTCGGGAAGATCCCACATGCCGCGGAGCAGCTAGGACCGTGAGCCATGGCTGCTGAGCCTGCGCGTCTGGAGCTTGTGCTCCGCAATGGGAGAGGCCACAACAGTGGGAGGCCCGTGTACCGCAAAAAAAAAAAAAAAAGGATCTGCTTGACCTCCTTCCAAACATCTGTCTTGTTCCCCCTCTCAGTTTTACCTTTTTTCCTTGAACACTGTTTTTTACCTTTACCCCTCTCTAACTGGAGATGGTTTTTATATCTCACAAACAAGTTTAGATTAAAATGCAGATATCTCAGAGAAAGTCAGTTTTTTGGCTTAGAATCATTTATGCTGGGAATCAAAAATTGCTGTCAGCCTTTGACCTGAAACCAAGAGGAAAGAGAGTTTGAGGTGTATGTATATGTATGTGTGAGCTTTGGGTGGGGTTTTGGAAGCTGGGGAGAATTCATAACTCAGGAGGATTAGAGACCACAGAAAGAAGCTCAGCTTAGATTTCCCACTTCATCTTTTTGCCCAGGGCCAGCTTTGTTCCTCTTCAACCTGTGGATGCAAATAAAAAAGAGAGGCATTGAAAATATGCTATTGGCACAATCTGCTTTTCCATATTCCTTTGTAATATGGTTCTCTGTCAAGGTACAGGTCTAATGAGAAATTGCCTCTGCAACTGTGGAATATATACCAGCATTTTGGAATAATCTTGCTGAGAATGCAGGAAGAATACAAGCAATGGATAGAGTGTTGCAAGTCAACTCATCTGAGTTTTTTGTTGTGGGTTGGGGAGGCAATTGTGTTCCATTCCTGCTGACAGGACTCTGGCTCAGAAATGATTCTTGACAACATCCCTTTTCTTTATCAAATACAATGATTTTTTTCCATATAAATGCCATAATAAACTTGTTTTGTGAGGAAAGAACAAAGATGAATAAAGCTTAGCATTCCCTGGTTTATACTCAGAGCTATTCATTGTGTTTTCATCCTCTCGCTACAAAGTAAAATACATAAGTTCATCTTTTAAAATTACTCAAGAATTGGCAATGAATTGCAAAAGATAGCACAAGAACATGGAGGGGAGATAATAGAGGATACACTATTTTCTATTAATTAATCAAAATGTCTGATTTCCACCATAGAGAACAAACTAAAATATATTAAATTCTTCCTTGACATACACCTTTATTAATGATCAATAATTCAATATCTTGTCTGTTTGTGTTTTTAATCCTCAGTGCAATTTCTGGTGGTTTTGGTATCCAGTCTGAGCCTGTTTTCATTGGGCTAAGATGGTGGTTTTGCTCTGCCCAGGGCTTTAACAAACCTCCCTTCCCTAGTTTTCCATCAAAGGACTAAAGAAAATCAGTGGCTATTTTGTTCTTATTGAGAAGAATCTGTAATGGGAAAAATGACTATTCTCGAAGGAACAATTAATACATTCAATACTTTATTCAATTAGACCTACTGTTTCCTGACGGCCACCCGTGGTATATAGTAACACTCTATAAAACTAACATCTAAGGCACAAAAGACCCCCAAGAAATAGTTTCCACAACAACAAAAACAAGAAAAAATTAGCAAAGAAGCAAAATATGAACTGATGAAATCCCAAAGTTTGAGACTAATATGTTAGGAGATGTTTCTAGTTTCAAATCATACCAGGTAGGAAAAGTACAAAATTGTGCTGGTGGTACATCATCCAAACTGAACTTTAGCATCCTATTTATTTTTTTCTCTAAAATGCAGTACAAAATGGACTCATTTTTGTTATAGTCTTTAAATAATTATTAGGCTTAATTGCCACAGTTCATAGAAATTTTAAAATTAGCAAGTGGTGCTTATCTCTGTGCTGTGCTCAGTGTTAATAAAACATGCCGCTCCATAAACACATTTCACATCATATTTGTGCATGATTATTTCATTGTTTTTCCAAGTACAGATGCCAAGAGACAAAGTGTTGCCGAATTCCTGTAATTACCAGCATTTCCCTCCATTTGGGGCCTTGAAGTATGTAGTCAATCTCTATTGTCTTGTGCCTTGGTTTTGAATCTGTCCCCAGTGCAGGAATGTCAAAAACACCATTTAGCTACACAGCCTGCTCAATTTAAAAAAAGGAAAATCACATTCAAGCTACTAATTAAGAAAAGAAGTGAGTTGTGAATAAAAAGAACTGCCTTCTAAAAAGGCTTTAAAGGGAAACTTGCAACTATGCTGCATTCAGAAAATGAATGATTCTTAGTTATCAAAGCTAATTTCTAATATAGCAGTTAGAGGCAAGATTTAACTAACTCCTTAATATTTTAAAAGCAGCCAAGTGAATGAGAATTCAGGTAATGTCCATTTCTTTTCTACCTTTAAAGGGGAGCTTAATTAATTTTTTTTTTCGGTTATCAGACACTGCTTTTTCTAGAAGCATCTTCTATCCCTTTAAGATCATTTTGACAATTTAAAAAAATTCTGTTAAAAAATATACTGTTGCCCTTTTCTGCACAAATATTTGGCAATATTGCTAATAGACTTGTCTCTGTGATATAATAATTCTTCCAAATGATTTATTTCAACTGCTCTTTAGAACTATTTAGAATAAACTAAGGTTGAGCACCATAGACATAGGGTAAATGATTTAGACAGGTGGGTAAATAACAAACAGGGAAAAATTCTCCTTCCATTTAATGTTACACTATCGAACTGTTCCTGTAAGAACGTGGTTAAAAATGCCAGGTGTAGATATAGAAATAGAATCTAAGTAGGCTCTATAACTGTATCTACTTTGAGAGCAGAAAATGTGTCATATGTTACTCTCTTGAAATTAATTCTTCATTACTTAAATACTCTATATATTGATTGATCAAGAATATGAAAAGATCAATATATTCATCCATGCTTTACTGATTTTAGTCTAACTGGATAAACTGTGCAGGAAGAATACAGTTATACTAAACTCTTTGGACATCTTATGCTTCTTTATGTTCCCCACGTTGTTTTGAAGGTGGTAGTCTAGACAGTTGCCCTCTTTCCATTGTTATTCTCCCAGAAATAAGAAATCCATTAAAGTCCATCAGTAGTTCGGCATGTTTATTTAGGATCTCACTTTTTCAATCTTAGGACCTAGGTCTGGGGGCACTTACTTCGGTAGGCCATCAGATGCTGCTAGTATTCTTTTTATTGCTCAGTATTCTCCAAAGAAGTCTTCCCTCACAGGGTGAGAGCCATCAGACATTGAAGTCTGTCTTCTCAAACTGGAGGCATTCGGTTTCCACCCCTAGGAATAGCTTGGTTGCTATCTTCAAACTATTTCTTATCTTGGGCAGGAGAAATTTGAGAAGGTTCAGTTTTTGAGACCATCAAATGATCTTTTAGGGTATTATCCTAAGACCTAGTCCTTACCCTAATTCTTTGTTTCCTCCATGCCTGCATTTCTGCCTTGAACCTCATGCAGTGCCCCTGAAGAGTTGGACTCTTGGCAGTTTTCATTCTCCCCTTTTCCTTCACCCCCAAAAAACTAGAATTTTACTTCTCAACTTGATTTTGACAACTGGGTCCCTGCCACCTTTTGAGAAATTGCTCTGCCTTCCACTTGCTGATAATCATCTGAATCTTCTGGTGGCTAAAATACATGTTCTATGCACATATTCAAAGTTAGTTCAGATGGAAGGGCAATATGGCTTCACTTTGGTGTCCAAACCAATACAAGGGTTTCATGTGTTAATCTGGCTACCTGGCAGAGTGTCCTTTTTTATCTGTAACCTCCTTACCCCATTCCCTCCATCAACCTATTTAACAGAAAAAATAGATGAAGATAATGTTCCTAGATATAGGGGATTGTTCTTTGCCCAAGGTTATAGAAGTAGCCCCCTTTCTTAGGATAACATTAAAATTTTGGATCTTATTTGAGTGAGTCATGTTTCCTAAAAATTAAAACTTTAGTGTGTTGCTTATAATGAGATATTTTTTCTAAAACAGTAACATTTTGAGATCATTTCAGTTAATAATGTATTTTTGTTTTTGAAACTTCAAAAAGAAATTGAAATAAAGATAACTTCAAAACTTCAATTATCCATACTATAGGATGATACTTCTGTTTTAAAATGTACCCATACTTTTAATTATGTACCTGTACTCTAATAAACCCTTTATAAGCAGTATCTCTTTTAAGCCACATAACCTTATTATGTGGGAACAATTATTTGCTTCATTTTTCAGATGAGAAAGTACAGCAGAGAGAGGTTGCCTAACTTGCCCAGTGTCTCATGGTTGTTAAGTAGTGGGGCATGAATTCAAATGCAGGTTTGATATCAGAGTTCAGTCTATTAATGTGATATATACCCCTTATTCTACTTTATTGATCAAATTTGTTTGGAAGAATTAGAATAGCTAATAACCCTTTATTTAAATATATTTAAATATATTTCTATGAAAAATTATGAAAAATGAGCTTTGTTGAGTTATTTGCTTTAAATATATATTTATTCTTTCCATGTTCGGTCAGGCTCTTACATAAGTCTCCTCTCATACATTTTCATTGGAACTACTTGGTATGAAATGTCTATGAAGTTCCTAAAGCAAAAATCTGTGTTTAAAGAAAGATTAGTATTATGTTGGCAAAATTATTTTTTCTCAATGGATTTCTGAGTTCCTCAGGGGTTTGAATTTCATTTAAATGAGTGGTAGAGCTTCTGTCAGACAGATTGTCTACCTTTCACTTGTGATGCTTGATGGCTATCATTTTGGGGAAATGCGTGGATCCATTTTGTTCAGTGTGGTCTCTAAAGGGCAAGTTTGATATGGAAAGCATTGAAAAATGTTTGGATGTAGTAATATTTATGGATTTTTAAAATGTACCCTCTGTAATACTTGGGTTTTATCTAAAGATTTCAAAGAGAGGGTTTTTCCCATAATTCTGACAATAACAGTTATTCTTGTTTAGTTAAGAGGGAAAATAATTCAGATTCTCATAGTTCAAAAAATAGTGACAGCTTTGAAACATATTTCATAGCTCTGCAACAACTCCATGGGCTATGAAGAGGATAGGAACATATCCTCCTGCAGCAAATACTGAGCTTTATTGGGTGAAAATGAATTGCCTAGTATCATTGGTTGGAGAAAGATGACTCAGATGTGGATTCTACTCTCAAGAAATTGTTTTTTTAGTAGAAGAGACAAAACATACATAGAATGTGAGGCAGAAAAAATGCTAGGTTCTGTGATAGGTAACATACTTCGGTGTCAAAGGAAGAAGACATTTTCTACCTGAGATGGTTTTGCAAAAGATAGCAGGGTTAGTGGACAAGCCTTCAATAAATATTTTAAATGCATGCATCCTAATTACAAGTAGCTTAACAGAGAAAAAATATTGTATATAGCACACACTATTGTAATAGGTTTTAAAGACTGATAGCTGTATTCAGTTGCTTTTTAGTGTTTCTGTCTGATTTGGTGAAATCTGAGCCTGGTTTCTTAAATTTGTATTAATCAATGTAACTTGGATGTCCATAGTAGATCTCAAGTAAGAACTGTTCTCTATGTTTAGACTTATCGTTAACTTTTCATGATAATGTTGTTAATGATCTTTGTGTCTCAGTTATTTTATTTCTAATTGTGGGATACAGTTATTCCTCAATATCTCAGAGAGAAAATTGTGACACCTTCTAGGTAAAAGCTAATATGAACTGTTCCCATGGGAAGAAAGCCTACCTGGGGAGATTGTTCAGGAAATGGGTGGGAGGGAAATAAGAGAAGTAAGGTGATTAAAACAAAGGGGTAGAATAGACAGAGGAAGAGGGCAGAATAAAAGCTGTTCTCAGAAGAATTAAAGAAGAAAGTGAAAACTTAGAGATTCTTAGGGGTGGAGGACAGATCCCATCTTTCAATGGACAGTCGATCAGGATATCACCAATAAAATATCTGCAATTCCCACATGGGTATTATGTTTTAGAGCCTTGATCATAAAGTCAAGAGGATGACCCTACAGTTTTCAGTGATTCAAATACCAAATGTAAAAACCATAGCTTTAGTCAAAGTGACATGAATTATTACTTTCAAATTGATACCTGGAAAAAAATTTTAAAGCAACAATAATCTAAAGGACTACTTTAAAGCAAGCAAAGAAAGATAAAATATTACATATATTTATAAATTAAATCATTTCTAGACATCCTTTGTTATAAAGATATTAGACATTTTAAAGTTATCTAAATTTTAAAATGGTTGGATTTCAAATGTGCAAGACCTAACTACCATATAGAGAGTGAGCCTATTCCATTTAAAAAGAAAAAGGTCAAGGAAGAAGATAGTCAATTTACATATTGAGATAAAGTATTTTAAAAATAGGTATTTTAGAAAGAAGCTGGTCACAATATAACAAAAAGATTGTTGGAGAATTCTTACAGTAGGTGCAAATCCATTTCACAAGAAGCAAATAAGAAACTTTCCTGGTATTGACAAAAGCCTGATAAGAGTAGAGAATATTTGTTTTCTAGTTGTTGCCACCTAGCTGTATAATGATGAGCAAGTCCCTTCATCCCTTTGAGTCATCTCTAAGGGGGAAGAGCAGGAGGATCATTAACTTCAAATATTTGGTTAGAAAGCTTCATACTGAAAGAATGTCCTCCAAATGGAGGGAAGGCAGTTTGTAAACATAGCAGCAGTACTGCTGAAGTTTGCTATTACTTTTTTCAATACAGCTTTGTTAAAATATAATCCATATGTCATACAATTTACCAACTTAAATTTTATAATTTGATGTTTTTTAGTATGGTCACAGACTTATGCAACCATTCCCACGATCAGTTTTAGAACACTCCCCATTTTTCAGCAGTCCTCCCCTTTAATGCCATCCCTTGGTAACCACTATTATCTTTTTAATGTTTTGCTTATTTTGGACATTTCATATAAATGGAATCCTACAACGTATGGTCTTTTGTGACTGGCTGCTTTCACCTAGCAAAATGTTTTCAATGTTCATCGATGCTGTAGCATGTATCAGTACTTTTTCCTTTTTGTACAGATATGCCACATTTGTTCGTTCATCAGTTGATGGATGTTTCTACTTTTTGGTTGTTATGAATAATACTGCTATGAACATCCCTTTCCAAATTTTTGTGTGTAAATATGTTTTTATTTTCATAATTACCTTTTTATATTAGAATTTTTAAAAATATCTGACTAGCTTATGGTGAATATACAGATTATAAAGTATGACAAAGACAAGGAAAAGTTATAAACAGTATACATTTAAGTTTAAGAGTATCCTGTTTACTACATTGTCTTTAACGAAAATAGTTTCTCCAGAATAAAATTTATAAAGACATGAAATAGTTATAAATGTAGTCATTTTTTGAGCTACTTAATTAAAGGCTGGATATTAATCTAAGTTTTTTGGTATTTATTATTGTGACTCTGGACTGGAAAATGATGTTGGAGTTGAATTCTATCATGGAGGGGATAGCTAGTATAATTTAAAAGTATAATTTTGTCAGTAAAGTCAAGCTTCTGTTTATGATTCCAGAGCATTTGAATTTGAAATACACTGATAGTTTATATTGTAGAGATCATATTGCTGTACATCTGGCATTGTGTCTTTTAGGGAAATTTGGTCTCCACAATACCAGGTGAATTTTCAACATATGATACATCCCTTTGGAGCAAATTAAATGGGAGTAGAAAGCTGTGGATATATATTTTCTTGGTACTGAGTGATTAGTGAAAATATACATGGTAGTGATGAATGTCAATAAAATTTATTAAGAAAAATAAACAGCTGTACTCTTTTTAGATGTGGCAAACATCTTTGTTAGAAAAGGTTAAAAAGACAATTTATATAACTAAGGAAATACTTAATAAATGGGCTAATAAATTTCTGACTTTTAAAGTCAAGTAAATAAATAACTGAATGTTCTAATTCCAGTATGAATCCAATTTGAATTTAAAGCTAAATGCTACGATGCTTGGAAAATCTCTGAAACAAGTTTTTTTTTAACTTCATTTAGGAAAAAAAAATATTGTTCTTACCTTTTCATGCTGCTTGCAGATCTAGGCTTTGGTCCCAAATAATACAATTCGTAAGCATGCTGAGAAGAGCTTCCTGGAGAAGTCCTCATAAACCAATAAGCACATGTATAGCACTGTGATTAGAATATAAAGCAAAACTCTGAAAGGCACTCAAAGTCAAATTTGGAAGGTCTAAATATGCTTTTTATGGGACTGGATTTAAAGCAGGTGAATTTACTCTAAATTTTGTATTGCTAAGCATGAGATAGTTCAATTGTTCTTGGTCTCCCCTTGTCAACTGTTCTCAGATAAAGAAACCATTTAGATAATAATGATTAAGCTTCTTAGAATTCATTTTCGTTAATTTTTTTTAACTTTCTAAGAAATTTTATTATTATTATTATTTTTAACATCTTTATTGGAGTATAATTGCTTTAAAATGGTGTGTTACTTTCTGCTTTATAACACAGTGAATCAGCTATACATATACATATATCCCTTTATCTCCTCTCTCTTGCGTTTCCCTCCCACTTTTCCTAACCCAACCCTCTAGGTGGTCACAGAACACCAAGCTGATCTCCCTGTGCTATGCGGCTGCTTCCCACCAGCTATCTATTTTACATTTGGTAGTGTATATATATCAGTGCTACTCTCTCACTTCATCCCAGCTTACCCTTCCCCCTTCCCATGTCCTCAAGTCCATTCTCTATGTGTGCGTCTTTACTCCTGTCCTGCCCCTAGGTTCTTCAGAACCATTTTTTTCTTTTAGATTCCATATATATGTGTTAGCATATGGCATTTTTTCCCTCTTTGTGACTTACTTCACTCTGTATGACAGACTCTAGGTCCATCCACCTCACTACAAATAACTCAATTTTGTTCCTTTTTAAGGCTGAGTAATATTCCATTGTATATATGTGCCACATCTTCTTTATCCATTCATCTGTCGATGGACACTTAGGTTGCTTTCATGTCCTGGCTATTGTAAATACTGCTGCAATGAACATTGTGATACATGACTGTTCTTGAATTATGGTTTTCTCAGGGTATATGCCCAGTAGTGGGATTGCTGGGTCATATAGTAGTTCTATTTGTAGTTTTTTAAGGAAACTCCATACTGTTCTCCATAGTGGCTGTATCAATTTACATTCCCACCAACAGTGCAAGAGGGTTCCCTTTTCTCCACACCCTCTCCAGCATTTAATGTTTGTAGATTTTTTGATGATGGCCATTCTGACTGGTGTGAGGTGATACCTCATTGTAGTTTTGATTTGCATTTCTCTAATGATTACTGATGTTGAGCATTCTTTCATGTGTTTGTTGGCAATCTGTATATCTTCTTTGGAGAAATGTCTATTTAGGTCTTCTGCCCAGTTTTGGATTGGGTTTTTTTTTGATATTGAGCTGCATGAGCTGCTTGTAAATTTTGGATATTAATCCTTTGTTAGTTGCTTCATTTGCAAATATTTTCTCCCATTCTGAGGGTTGTCTTTTTGTATTGTTTATGGTTTTCTTCAATGTGCAAAAGCTTTTAACTTTCATGAGGTCCCATTTGTTTATTTTCGTTTTTATTTCCATTTCTCTAGGAGGTGGGTCAAAAAGGATCTTGCTGTGATATACGTCATAGAGTGTTCTGCCTATGTTTTCCTCTAAGAGTTTTATAGTGTCTGGCCTTACATTTAGTTCATTAATCCATTTTGAGTTTATTTTTGTTTGTGGTGTTAAGGAGTGTTCTAATTGCATTCTTTTACATGTAGCTGTCCAGTTTTCCCAGCACCACTTATTGAAGAGGCTGTCTTTTCTCCACTGTATATTCTTGCCTCCTTTATCAAAAATAAGGTGACCATATGTGCATGGGTTTATCCCTGGGCTTTCTATCCTTTTCCATTGGTGTATATTTCTGTTTTTGTGCCAGTACCATACTGTTTTGATAACTGTAGCTTTGTAGTACAGTCTGAAGCCCGGGAGCCTGATTCCTCCAGCTCCGTTTTTCTTTCGCAAGATTGTTTTGGCTATTTGGGTTCCTTTGTGTCTGCATACAAATTGTGAAATTTTTTGTTTTAGTTCTATGGAAAACGCCAATGGTAGTTTGATAGGGATTGCACTGAATCTGTAGATTGCTTTGGGTAGTAGAGTCATTTTCACAATGTTGATTCTTCCAGTCCAAGAACATGGTATATCTCTCTATCTGTTTGTATCATCTTTACTTTCTTTCATCAGTGTCTTATAGTTTTCTGCATAGAGGTCTTTTGTCTCCTTAGGTAGGTTTATTCCTAGGTATTTTATTCTTTTTGTTGCAGTGGTAAATGGGAGTGTTTCCTCAATTTCTCTTTCAGATTTTTCATCATTAGTATATAGGAATGGAAGAGATTTCTGTGCATTACTGTTGTATCCTGCTACTTTACCAAATTTATTGCTTAGCTCTAGTAGTTTTCTGGTAGCATCTTTAGGATTCTCTATGTATAGTATCATGTCATCTGCAAACAGTGAGAGCTTTACTTCTTCTTTTCTGATTTGGATTCCTTTTATTTCTTTTTCTTCTCTGATTACTGTGGATAGAACTTCCAAAACTATACTGAATAATAGTGGTGAGAGTGGGCAACCTTGTCTTGTTCCTGATCTTAGAGGAAATGCTTTTTTTCACCATTGAGAACGATGTTGGCTGTGGGTTTGTCATATATGGCCTTTATTATGTTGAGGTAAGTTCCCTCTATGCCTACTTTCTGGAGAGTTTTTATCATAAATGAATTTTGTCAGAAGTTTTTTCTGAATCTATTGAGCTGATCATATGGTTTTTCTACTTCATTTTGTTAATATGTATTATCACATTGATTGATTTGCATATATTGAACACTGCTTGCATTCCTGGGATAAACCCCACTTGATCATGGTGTATGATCCTTTTAATGTGCTGTTGGATTCTGTTTGCTAGTATTTTGTTGAGGATTTTGCATCTGTGGTCATCAGTGATATTGGCCTGTAGTTTTCTTTCTTTGTGACATCTTTGTCTGGTTTTGGTGTCAGGGTGATGGTGGCCTCATAGAATGAGTTTGGGAGTGTTCCTCCCTCTGCTATATTTTAGAAGAGTTTGAGAAGGATAGGTGTTAGCTCTTCTCTAAATGTTTGATAGAATTCACCTGGGAAGCCATCTGGTCCTAGGCTTTTGTTTGTTGGAAGATTTTTAATCATGGTCTCAATTTCAGTGCTTGTGATTGGACTGTTTATATTTTCTGTTTTTTCCCAGTTCAGTCTCAGAAGGTTGTGTTTTTCTAAGAATGTGTCCATTTCTTTCAGGTTGTCCATTTTATTGGCATACAGTTGCTTGTAGTAATCTCTCATGATCCTTTGTATTTCTGCAGTGTCAGTTGTTACTTCTCCTTTTTCATTTCTAATTCTATTGATTTGAGTCTTCTCCCTTTTTTTCTTGATCAGTCATGGCTAATGGTTTACTAATTTGGTTTATCTTCTCAAAGATAGAGCTTTTAGTTTTATTGATCTTTGCTACTGTTTCCTTCATTTCCTTTTCATTTATTTCTGACCTGATCTTTATAATTTCTTTCCTTCTGCTAACTTTGGGGTTTTTTTCTTCTTCTTTCTCTATTTGCTTTAGGTGTAAGTTTAGGTCATTTATTTGAGACGTTTCTTGTTTCTTGAGGTAGGATTGTATTGCTATAAACTTCCGTCTTAGAACTGCTTTTGCTGCTTCCCATAGGTTTTGGGTCATCATGTTTTCATTGTCATTTGTTTCTAGGTATTTCGTGATTTCCTCTTTGATTTCTTCAGTGATCTCTTGGTTATTAAGTAGTGTATTGTTTAGCCTCCGTGTGTTTGTATTTTTTACAGATTTTTTCCTGTAATTGATATCTAGTCTCACAGCATTGTTTTTGGAAAAGATACTTGATACCATTTCAATTTTCTTAAATTTACCAATGCTTGATTTGTGCCCCAAGGTATGATCTATCCTGGAGAATGTTCCATGATCACTTGAGAAGAAAGTGTATTCTCTTGTTTTTGGATGGAATGTCCTATAAATATCCATTAAATCCATCTTTTTTAAGTATCATTTCAAGCTTGTGTTTCCTTATTTATTTTCATTTTGGATGATCTGTCCATTGGTGAAAGTGGGGTGTTAAAGTCCCCTACTATGATTGTGTTACTTTTGATTTCCCCTTTTTGGCTTTTAGCATTTGCCTTATGTATTGAGGTGTTCTTATGTTGGGTGCAAAAATGTTAAAATTGTTATATCTTCTTCTTGGATTGATCCCTTGATCATTATGTAGTGTCCTTCTTTGTCTCTTGTAATAACCTGTATTTTAACGTCTATTTTGTCTGATATGAGAATTGCTACTCCAGCTTTCTTTTGATTTCCATTTGCATGGGGTAACTTTTTCCATCCCCTCACTTGTAGTCTGTATGTGTCCCTAGGTCTGAAGTCAGTCTCTTGTAGATAGCATATATACGGGTCTTGTTTTTTGATCCATTCAGCCAGTCTATGTCTTTTGGTTGGAGCATTTAATCTATTTATATTTAAGGTAATTATCGATATGTATGTTCCTATTAGCATTTTCTTAATTGTTTTGGGTTTGTTATTGTAGGCCTTTTCCTTCTCTTTTGTTTCCTGTCTAGAGACATTCCTTTAGCGTTTGTTGTAAAGCTGGTTTGGTGGTGCTGAGTAATCTTAGCTTTTGCTTGTCTCTAAAGGTTTTAATTTCTCTGTCGAATCTGAATGAGGTCCTTGGTGGGTAGAGTAATCTTGTTTGTAGGTTATCCCCTTTCATCACTTTAAGCATGTTCTGCCACTCCCTCCTGGCATGCAGAGTTTCTGTTGAAAGATTGGCTGTTAACCTTATGGGGATTCCCTTGTATGTTATTTGTTGTTTTTCCCTTTCTGCTCTTAATATTTTTTCTTTGTATTTAATTTTTGATACTTTCTTTATTATGTGTCTTCATGTGTTTCTCCTTGGATTTATCCTGTATGGGACTCTGTGTGCTTTCTGCACTTGATTGACTATTTCCTTTCCCGTATTAGGGAAGTGTTCAAGTATAATCTCTTCAAATAATTTCTCAGTCCATTTTTTTTTTCTCTTCTTCTTCTTGGACCCCTATAATTCGAATCTTGGTGCATTTAATGTTGTCCCAGAGGTCTCTGAGACTGTCTTCAATTCTTCTCATTCTTTTTTCTTTATTCTGTTCTTCACTAGTTATTTCCACTATGTTATCTTCCAGGTCACTTTTCTGTTCTTCTGCCTCAGTTATTCTGCTATTGATACCTTCTTGAGAATTTTTAATTTCATTTATTTTGGTGTTCATCATTGTTTGTTTGCTCTTTAGTTCTTTTAAGTCCTTGTTGAACGTTTGTTGTATTTTCTCCATTCTATTTCCAAGATTTTGGATCATCTCTTTTTTTTTTTTTTGGTACGCAGGCCTCTCACTGTGGTGGCCTCTCCCGTTGTGGAGTACAGGCTCCAGACGTGCAGGCTCAGTGGTCATGGCTCACAGGCCTAGCTGCTCCACAGCATGTGGGATCTTCCTGGACTGGTGCACAAACCTGTGTCCCCTGCATCGGCAGGCAGACTCTGAACCACTGCGCCACCAGGGAAGGCCTAGATCATCTTTATTATCATTACTCTGAATTCTTTTCTGGTAGACTGCCTATTTCCTCCTCATTTGTTTGGTCTGGTGGGTTTTTACCTTGCTCCTTCATCTGCTGTGTGTTTCTCTCTCTTCTCATTTTGCTTAACTTACTGTTTTTGGGGTCTCCTTTTCTCAGGCTTCAGGTTTGTAGTTCCTGTTGTTTTTGCTGTCTTCCCCCAGTGGGTAAGGTTGGTTCAGTGCTTTGTGTGGGCTTCCTGGTGGAGGGGACTGGTGCCTGTGTTCTGTAGGATGAGGCTGGATCTTGTCTTTCTGGTGGGCAGGACCTCATCCGGTGGTGTGTTTTGGGGTGTCTGTGGCCTTATTATTTTAGGTAGCCTCTGTGCTAATGGATGGGGTTGTGTTCCTGTCTTGCTGGTTGTTTGGCATAGGGTGTTCAGCACTGTAGCTTGCTGGTTGTTGAGTGGAGCTGGGTCTTTCCGTTGAGATGGAGATCTCTGGGAGAGCTTTCGCCGTTTGATATTACATGGAGCCGTGAAATCTCTGGTGGCCCAATGTCCTGAACTCAGCTCTCCCACCTCAAAGGCACAGGCCTGACAGCCGGCCGGAGCACCAAGACCCTGTCAACTCCACGGCTGGGATTTGTTCATTTTCTGGTTTCTTTGAAAGATATAGAGACTTGTGAAGATATAAGAGAAGGATAGAAAGGACCTACAAAGTATACCCAGCAATGACAACAAAAGCAACAAAGCTAAAAGAGGAGTGATCTTCTCCCCTGCTTCTCCATTTACCAGCCCAATTCTGCTTGTTCTTAAACCTCTGCTTCCACAAAGGTGGGAAACTGGGATCTTAAGAGTTGTTGAGAAATCTGGAAACTTCGGGATTTTGGACTTCAAGAAATTTCCAGGCCCAGGAGGGTGATCAACAAAATGGCGAAGTGGCCTTCCTTAATGTTTTTTTATGGAGGGGAAGGATCTTGTTTGCAGCAAAACAGTTAGGAACGCACGGAGTGATATAGTTTGATGTATTTTAGAGCATTTATAAAATATTTAAATCTAATAAAAATAATAAATAGAAATTTGCATACTGGTTTCTTCTACTGAGTAAAGGTAAACATAAAATCTTATTTTTTCACTTTTTAAATTTCCATTTTTCATTTTGATTGGCTGATTGTGTGGGTTTATATTCTAGTGGTGTAACCAACTTGTTCCATATGCATTTGTACAATGATAATTATAGATGGAATTTCTGCCTAGTGTTTACTACAAGCTGGACACTGTTCTAAGTAGTTTCAGATATATTACGACAATACTTATCATCAAAACAAGTTATAAGGGAGATAGATTTTTCTCATTTAAGGAAGTGAAGGTGCAGAAAAGTTAAGTCATTTGCCCAAGGTCACTATACAATAATTGTCAGAGATGGGATTTGAACTTAGGCAGTGTGAAAAATTTGTATATGCATCTGATTTTGTATATGTTAATATTATAAGCATTCTCAGGTTTTTTTGTGGATGACAGTGGGTGATGTAAAAATTAGCCTTAAATATAGATTCACTTGTTTGCCACATTTGTGTGCTTGTGTGTATAATACACCTTTTCTTTAAAATTATTTCCCCATTTAAAAAATAACAAGGCATTAAGTTCAGCTGTAAAGTAAACAGTTATTCTGATTTTACTTGAAACAGAGGAAACCACTAAAGGATAATACATTATTCCATACAGGCCTTGCCAGCACCAAAGTTGGATCTGGGAATAGGTTTAATATTCCCTGTCCTGTTCATCACATGGCACTTCCCTCTAGGAATTAAATAAAACATTCTCTAAATCTGGCAAATCGAAATCTATAGCTATATTGTCCAAATCTTCTAGAAAAATAATAACCTTCATGGGACAGAGAAAACAAAGATGTATCATTTAAAAAAATAGGTGTCATGGTATTTTAAATACAGCATAAAATATAATGTCAACATTTTTGAAGGAGTTAGACAAAAATGAATTGGGCTAATTTGCTAAATTCTCCATAGTGCTTGAGCATCAATGTCCTTTAAGTACATTTTTTCATAATAACTCTTCTGAAAAAAAGTCTTTTATCACTTCAGTGTGCAGCCTAAAATTAAATATCATTCCTCTTAATATGAATTTCCTTTTAAATTAATACAGGGCAATTAGTTGTGTTCATGTGAACTTTGTAAATGATACCTTATTATCATAATGTTTTATTATTTTTCTTCACTTGAAAGTCAGATTCCATTTTGTTTTCTTTTATTCCATGTCAGGATGTAGTGCCTTTAGCAATGACAAGAAGAACATAGCAAAAGGCTAAATTATATTATTTGCTACTATGTTTGCCTATCTGATCATGCAGGTTAATGAGGCCACTTTAGGTAACCGAGGACTCCTAACAATAAGGTTCGGTGATTATATAAATTTAACAGAAGCTCTGTCAAACCATGATTATAATATGGTGCTGTTTTTAACCCTTCAAGGCATTTTCCTCTCTATTTATGAAAAAGTGACTTTGATGTGATGGTATAGACTACTGGGTATTGACATCTTTAAAAAAAAAACCTACTTTAAAATAGAAAGATACCCAGCTATGACAAAACAACAATGAAGAGAAAATGAGAAAGCAGGTTGATTTAGTCACTTGTGTATGTATCTATATAGGAACATTTCAAGATAACTTTTTTAAATTCAGTAATTAGGAATAAATCATCTATCTATCTTTATATAAAGCATACAATGAGTAAATATCAATATTTACACTTAGAGCAGTGAATGAGTGAAGGAAGCAATCGAGAAAGCTGAGAATAGTCTTCTCAATTGTGATTTGGGATTTAGTGATGGTGCTGTAGGAAATATTTTTCTGTGGGACTGGGTTTACCAATTTGGGGCTTCTCAAGGAATCTTGGTCAAGGCATTTAATTATTCCATCCGAGACTTCACCAGTGTGCTAGGAGCATGCAGACATTTTGCTGTACATTGAAATGTTGCCATGAAGGTGGATGATCATGTTTCTCAGCAATAGCCGTACCATGGAAGCAGTGTGTGTTTTACCAAAAAAAAAAAAAAAAAAAAAAGGTAGAAGATGAAAAACACGATATTTTTTATTAAAAATGACTGGAATATAAGGTCTGAAGGCAAAGTAATTATGACTTGAAATAGTGTTTTGCATAGTTCTGGAAAAATGTAACTACTCAAATGCAGTTATGTGGCTGCTGTGGTAATTCTTTTACCTGTATTTTATTCCCCTCCTGCCTCATATGCTGTTATACTCTGCTCTTTCACACAGCAGGCAGCTGAGTTGCAAGAACTTTGTCAAAAGAACTTTGAATATGATTCTGACAACGTTGGTGGCCAGAATTTTTTTTGGCCTTTTTAGGAGACAGGTGAATAACACAGAGAGTTAAGGGGGAAAGGAACCCTTTTAGGCGACAGAAGCTGTAAGTTGCCAGTCACAAATACAAATGAACTTACTTGCCAAAACTGACTAACTAATTAAGAAAGAAAGAAAAAGAATAAAAAGAAAGAAAAAGAAGAGTATTTGAATTTGATTCTAATCTCATATAAACCAGATTACATGCTTTTTAAGGAATGTAAGATCCATAGCTTTACATTTCATCTGAATAACAAATATCAATTAGGAGTACATCATGAATAATACATATGAGTATCTAAGGTATACAATGTTAGGAAAGAAGGTCTCTGTAGAGGTAGCTGGCAGATGTTTCTGGTATGTGTGAAGTTACCCAAAATCGGGCTGTTGAAAAATATTATTCTTCTATAACTACATCTTTATTAGAAATTCAGGAAGTACTTACAATGTTGTTTGAACAACTTCCCAGCATGTAAGTTATGTGGCAAAGCTTAGATGTGGTGAAAATATGATGGATTAGAATGAGACTTTACATCTTTAAAAGAGAAAGATGTTCAGTTGCATTGTCAAAGGAGCTATACTTATTTGAATTAACGGCTGCTGACTTTTGCCTGGGGTTTTTTCCAGATGTCAACAGAAAGGATAAATATAATCCTTAATTACTCTCCTTGCATTTGCCAAGAACCCAGGCCAAGTTCAGGTGAATAGCACAGAGAGTTGAGGGGAAAGAAAGCCTGTAATCCCTTCACCATTCCTTGAAAGTACGATTAATGCCATATTAATTGAAATGGTTTCATTTTGTTCAGACTATTTCTTGAAAATGCAGGCACTAAGAAATGTCTGCATGGGGAATGGTAAGGGTAAGCAGGGATGAAGTGAGAGAGTGGCATGGACATATATACACTACCAAATGTAAAATCGATAGCTAGTGGGAAGCAACTGCATAGCACAGGGAGATCAGCTCAGTGCTTTGTGTCCACCTAGAGGGGTGGGTGGGAGGGAGATGCAAGAGGGAGGAGATATGGGGATATATGTATATGTATAGCTGATTCACTTTGTTATACAGCAGAAACTAACACACCATTGTAAAGCCGTTATACTCCAATAAAGATGTTAAAAACAATGTCTGTTGTTATGTTTTAGTTGAAATGGATTTTTAAAATATTTTAAATGATGTTGTTATTGATCTCTTGTAAATAACAGCTGAGTACACTGCCCTAAAAAACCAACACAATGAAACTCTCGTCTTATCCATTGAAATTTTAGAACCCATTGATGACGAAGCATCAGGATCCATCAGTCACTCTTTTGAGAGTGCACTGAGGAAGCAAATTTCAGGAGCAAGAGTAATATCTTTTTAACAGTGTGGTACCTGATAGCAGAATGGTAATGTAACATTGACCAAGCACCCAAAGTTCACTGGCATCAATTTCCTTTTGTAAAACCGAGAGGTGTTAAGGTCCTTTCTGGCAGGTATCTTAACTACTTGAGAGGACTGGTCCTCCTCTAAATTTGGTGATATTTGTAGATTTTGCAAGAAAATAGTTGGAAAAGCTCCTTTAGGGAATGAAAGAATAAATTTCTCTGGTTCATTTTTCTTTTTTACTGCTGAAACTGAAGTATGTTCTTTTTTCCCTCCCTCCCTTTCTTCTTTCTTCCTCCTTCCATGATGTTCCTCTGTTTCCTCCTTTTGTTTCACTTTACTCCCTCTCTCCCTTCTTTGTTACCTTTATTTCTATTTTTGGTCTCAGATGCTTATTAAAATCCACAAAAACTACCAAAACATCTGCTTGAGTTAAGATGCTTATTGGTTTTCTTAAATTGAAAGTTCAGAGGTATTCTGGCTTCAGCTGATAGTTGATCAAAGACACCCTGAGTACCTTGTTTCTTTCCACTTCTGTACTTACCTTCTGCAGGGTCAACTTCTTTGTGATTCAGGCTTCCCTTTAAAGATTACTTCTTTTTTTGATAACTTTCATGGGAAATCAGGAAAAACTTTTGCCCCGAAACTCATCTTTTCCATAGCCAAAATTGAACCTGACCCAAATCTGAAGTCATTGTTAGCCAAGCAAATGAAATTTCTGATGTGCTTAAGCCAAGGTATTTCAATTTGGGCTCAATACCACCCCAAATGCATGGCCTAAGATGAAGGAGATGTGATTCACTAAAAGGAATCTGCCTGCTACACTCAGTCTCTGGGGGATTTCACTTAGTCCTGGGACTTTAAATTTAATAAAACGCTAGTAACTATATTTTACAAATATGTAATACATAATAACCAGTCAATTATATATATACATACATATGTATGTGTATATGTGTATATATACGCACACATATTTCCAATGTGTGTATATATATGTATGTATGCATATATGTATATATATATCTATCTCTCCAGTGTGGGACACTCCTCTTCAATTTTTTTTCTGCATCCAGTTTCCTACTCAACACTTCTACTTTGACATCTAATAGGCTCCTACAATTTAGCATGTCTCAAATCAAACTCTTGATTTACATCCCCTATGCACTACTTTGCTCTTCTATTCTTTCCTATCAGTAAAAATTTACCCAGTTGCTCAGTACAAACATTTTGGAGTCATTCTTGATACTTTTTCCTCCCACTTTGGATCTGTTTGGCTCCATATTCATTATGTATCCTGACTCCACCCACCCGCCCTCCACTGCCACTACTGCTCTCATAAAGCTACCATCATCTCATTTCTATAATAACCTCATGACTCTTCTTGGGGCTTCAGCTCTCACCCCCTTATTTTATTCTATTCTATCCTATTCTATTCTATTATCTATAAACAATGATGTCTTAAAAACATTATTCAGATTTTGTGAGAAAGCCTAGTGTCATTCCATCACACTGAGAATAATTTCCAAATTTCTTAATATGACATAAAAGGTCCTTCATAATCTGACCCTTGTATGTCTCACCACCTTCATTGTTTCCCCATTTATAATCTCTGCTCCGGTTATGTGCCTTTCTGGCAGTTCCTCAAGAGCAATAAGTACTTTTACTGTTCTAAGTTTCTTCACTTGCTCTTCCCTCTGCCTGAAATGCTCTTCCCTAAGGTCTTGTCATAATTCAGCTTAGTTCCTCATTTTTTTTTCCCATGTCACAACTCAGATTTTACTTTTTCAAAGAAAACTTTTCTGACACTCCCATTGCCACCTAAAATTGCCTCCCTCTCATCATTTTTAACTATCCCCTTACCCTGCTTTATTTTTAAAAATAATTTTTCAACTTTTTTTCAAAGTGCTACCTAATATTATATGTATGCATACATATCCTATATCCTATCCCATCCCATCCTATCCTATCCTATCATCATTTATCACACTTGCATGCAACCTCCATGAATGCAGGAACTTTGTTTCATTCACTTCTGTATCCACAGTACATAGAACACTGGTTGGAATATAATGAATGCTCAATAAATATATAATGAATAGAAGTCTATAATGGTAGTTTTCAAACTAAATTCTAGTATGAGCTGCAATGTGAAATAGCAGTGCCTTAAAATTATTTTCTAACATTTATTTTCCTGGTATGATAACTAAAAGGTTTGTTACCCATTCTGGGTGCTGCTATTCATTCTTCCTTTTTCCTATTCTTTGTGTGTGTGTATGCATGTGTGTGTGTGTGTGTGTGTGTGTGTGTGTGTGGCTTGCCTTTAGTTCTTTTTCTTTAGTGGATCCATAAGAACCACCAATGAGTAGAAGAAAATCAATTATGTATTTGGGAGACTATTTGTAATGATTAATTAATCATCCATTCTTCTGTTAAAGATGAATACTTTTTTTCTTTTGGTGAAGTATTTAGTATTTACTGAGCAGAGATAGAGTCTGCCTAAGTTGTAGGTGTTGAAGTCCTGGAGTTCACAATCATGTTAATATATTATTTTTGCGGGATACCTGTGTTTTTATGTAAGAAATAGTGGGCTAATGCATTTTGTACTTCAGCTATTTCACCTTTCCTATTTGCTATAATGTTAAACATGTCCTATTCTGTGGGACTTTGTAATGTGCCTTTGAGACAGAAATGCATGTGTGGGAAAGCATTTTTAAAAGGCCTTATTATACATCATTTATTTGTTATGTTATAATTTACCAGTACTTTATTGGGCCTCATCTGTCGAAACTTGATAAAGGATAGTTAACTGCAGGCAAAGTCCAGATTTGGGGATTCTTTCATCTACCATTAGAATAAGAACTTGCATGTACACCATTAACTATATAGATTCCAAAGCATGGTTAAAGCATGACATTATCTCTTTCAAGCCTGGTGCTATGAAATTATCTTATTATATAAACAAATAAATACAGGATTTAGGGAAAAAGTTTTATGTCATATTTTTCTTCTTATTTTGGGAACACTTAATCTTTTAGAATGATTACAAATTTATTAAAAGCATTAAGCATTTTAGTTCAGTCCACTCTTAAGGTGAAGGGAATTGGGCTCTACCTTTTGAAGGTAGGATTATCAAAGAATTCACAGACATATACTAAATCTGTAATACCTTTGGGGGGAAGGGAGGAGGTAGTTACTGGGACGGAACATAGAATGAGGGACTTGAGGGACATGGCAGATACACTATTTCTTGATTGAATATTGCTTACATTGGTGTGTTTCCTTTGTGAAAATTCCCTGTGCTCTACACTTTTGTGAATTTTCTGTATGTGTGTTATATTACTATAAAAGAGTTAAAATGCTTAGTGCTAATTTTGATCATGTTTCACTAAAACAGTTAGCCATTTGAAGAGATACTTTAAAAAAGATACACAGGATAAAAAATATTGTTAAGTGCAAACAGGCTAATTAATCATGTAGATGTGCCATTTCTCTGTTGAAGCAAATATTGCAGAATAAGTTGATATTTCCCAGGTCCACCAGAATACCAAATATGCTAGCATAAATTATCACAATATATGATGGTTCAGGGCACCTCTAGTTCTCAGAATTCATGAAAGCAATACATTTTTTTCTTGCTCAATTACAGTTAGTTAGAAGATTAAATAATTTTCCTTAGAATTGTAGTTATGCTGGCTTCATGATATATGTTTGCACAAGATGCATCAGGACAAGGAAAGATCCTGCAGAGAATATGAGTTCTGTGGCCCTAGAGTCACTATTTGGTACTAAGTGGTTGTGGCATTGTCTCAAATATTGGAGATGCAGATGCACCTTGGATTTACTAAAGAATTACATTTTCCATTACATTTGTCTCTGTGTTAAATGCTGTTATGAAAAATGAGCAGATAAGTAAGAGATTCTCTTGGGTGTAGAATATACAGGAAGAGAGGAAACTTGCACAAGCCTCTTAGATAGCCTCATCCACCAGAGGGGAGACAGCGGAAGCAAGAAGAACTACAATCCTGCAGCCTGTGAAACAAAAACCACATTCACAGAAAGATAGACAAAATGAAAAGGCAGAGGACTACGTACCAGATGAAGGAACAAGATAAAACCCCAGAAAAACAACTAAATGAAGTGGAGATAGGCAACCTTCCAGGAAAAGAATTCAGAATAATGATAGTGAAGATGATCCAGGACCTCAGAAAAAGAATGGAGGCAAAGATTGAGAAGATGAAAGAAATGTTTAACAAAAACCCAGAAGAATTAAAGAACTAACAAACAAAGATGAACAATACAATAAATGAAACGAGAACTCCACTAGAAGGAATCAATAGCAGAATAACTGAGGCAGAAGAATGGATAAGTGACCTGGAAGACAGAATGGTGGGATTAACTGCTGCGGAGCAGAATAAAGAAAAAAGAATGAAAAGAAATGAAGACAGCCTGAGAGACCTCTGGGACAACATTAAACGCAACAACATTCTCATTATAGGGGTCCCAGAAGGAGAAGAGAGAGAGAAAGGACCCGAGAAAATATTTGAAGAGATTATAGTTGAAAACTTCCCTAACATGGGAAAGGAAATAGCCACCCAAGTTCAGGAAGCACAGCAAGTCCCATACAGGATAAACCCAAGGAGAAACATGCCGAGACACATAGTAATCAAATTGGCAAAAATTAAAGACAAAGAAAAATTATTAAAAGCAGCAAGGGAAAAATGACAAATAATATACAAGGGAACTCCCATAAGGTTAACAGCTGATTTCTCAGCAGAAATTCTGCAAGACAGAAGGGAGTGGCATGATATACTTAAAGTGATGAAAGGGAAAAACCTACAACCAAGATTACTCAACCAGCAAGGATCTCATTCAGATTCGATGGAGAAATCAAAAGCTTTACAGACAAGCAAAAGCTAAGAGAATTCAGCACCACCAAACCAGCTCTACAACAAATGCTAAAGGAAGTTCTCTAAGTAGGAAACACAAGAGAAGAAAAGGACTTGCAAAAGCAAACCCAAAACAATTAAGAATATGGTCATAGGAACATACATATCAATAATTACCTTAAACATGAATGGATTAAATGCTCCAACCAAAAGACACAGGCTCACTGAATGGATAGAAAAATAAGACCAATATATATGCTGTCTACAAGAGCCCCACTTCAGACCTAGGGGCACATACAGACTGAAAGTTGAGGGTATGGAAAAAGATATTCCATGCAAATGGAAATCAAAAGAAAGCTGGAGTAGCAACACTCATATCAGATAAAATAGACTTTAAAATAAAGAATGTTACAAGAGGCAAGGAAGGACACTACATAATGATCAAGGGATCAATCCAAGAAGAAGATATAACAATCATAAAATATATGCACCCAACATAGGAGCACCTCAATATATAAGGCAAGTGCTAAGAGCTATAAAAGATGAAATCGACAATAACAGAGTAATAGTGGGGGACTTTAACACCTCACTTACACCAATCATCCAAAATGAAAATTAATAAGGAAATACAAGCTTTAAATGACACAATAGACCAGATAGATTTAATTGATATTTATACGACATTCCATCCAAAAACAGCATATTACACTTTCTTCTCAAGTACGCACAGAATATTCTCCAGGATAGATCACATCTTGGGTCACAAATCAAGCCTCAGTAAATTTAAGAAAATTGAAATCATATCAAGCATCTCTTCTGACCACAACGCTATGAGATTAGAAATGAATTACAGGAAAAAAAGGTAAAAAACAAAAACACATGGAGGCTAAACAATACGCTACTAAATAACCAAGAGATCACTGAAGAAGTCAAAGAGGAAATCAAAAAATACCTAGAGACAAATGACAATGAAAACACGATGATCCAAAACCTATGGGAAGCAGCAAAAGCAGTTCTAAGAGGGAAGTTTATAGCTATACAAGCCTACCTCAAGAAACAAGAAAAATCTCAAATAAACACCCTAACCTTAAACCAAAAGGAACTAGAGAAAGAAGAACAAACAAAACCCAATGTTAGCAGAAGGAAAGAAATCATAAATATCAGAGCAGAAATAAATGAACTAGAAACATGAAAACAATAGCAAAGATCAGTAAAACTAAAAGCTGGTTCTTTGAGAAGATAAACAAAATTGATAAACCATTAGCCAGACTCATCAAGAAAAAGAGGGAGATGACTCAAATCAATAAAATTAGAAATGAAAAAGGAGAAGTTACAATGGACACTGCAGAAATACAAAGCATCATAAGAGACTACTACAAGCAACTCTATGCCAATAAAATGGACAACCTGGAAGAAATGGACAAATTCTTACAAAGGTATAACCTTCCAAGACTGAACCAGGAAGAAATAGAAAATATGAACAGACCGATCACAAGTAATGAAATTGAAACTGTGATTAAAAATCTTCCAACAAAGAGAAGTCCAGGACCAGACGGCTTCACAGGTGAATTCTATCAAACATTTAGAGAAGAGTGAACACCCATCCTGCTCAAACTCTTTCAAAAAATTGCAGAGGAAGGAACACTCCCAAACTCATTCTATGAGGCCACCATCACCCTGATACCAAAAGCAGACAAAGATACTAGCAAAAAAGAAAATTACAGACCAATATCACTGATGCATATAGATGCAAAAATCCTCAACAAAATACTAGCAAACAGAATCCAACAACACATTAAAACGATCATACAGCATGATCAAGTGGGATTTATACCAGGGATGCAAGGATTCTTCAATATATGCAAATCAATCAATGTGATACACCATGTTAACAAATTGAAGAATAAAAACTATATGATCATCTCAATAGAGGCAGAAAAAGCGTCTGAAAAAATCCACAACCCATTTATGGTAAAAAATCTCCAGAAAGTGGGCATAGACAACATAATAAAGGCCATATATGACAAACCTACATCAAACATCATTCTCAGTGGTGAAAAACTGAAAGCATTTCCTCTAAGATCAGGAACAAGACAACGTTGTCCACTCTCACCGCTATTATTCAACATAGTTTTGGAAGTCCTAGCCATGGCAATCAGAGAAGAAAAAGAAATAAAAGGAATACAAATTGGAAAAAAAGAAGTAAAGCTGTCACTGATTGCAGATGACATGATAGTATACATAGAGAATCCTAAAGATGCTACCAGAAAACTACTAGAGCTAAGCAATGAATTCGGTTAAATAGCAGGATACAAAATTAATGCACAGAAATCTCTTCCATTCCTATACACTAATGATGAAAAACCAGAAAGAGAAATTAAGGAAACAATCCCATTTACCATTACAGCAAGAATAATAAAATACCTAGGAATAAACCTACCTAGGAAGACAAAAGACCTGTATGCAGAAAACTATAAGAAACTGATGAAAGAAATTAAAGATGATACCAACAGATGGAGAGATATACCATGTTCTTGGATTGGAAGAAACAATATTATGAAAATGACTATACTACCCAAAACAATCTATAGATTCAATGCAATCCCTATCAAATTACCAATGACATTTTATGGAACTAGAACAAAAATCTTAAAATTTGTATGGAGACACAAAAGACCCCGAATAGCCAAAGAAGTCTTGAGGGAAAAACATGGAGCTGGAGGAATCAGACTCCCTGACTTCAGACTATACTACAAAGGTACAGTAATCAAGGCAATATGGTACTGGCACAAAAACAGAAACATAGATCAATGGAACAAGATAGAAAGCCCAGAGATATACCCACGCACCTATAGTCAACTAATCTATGACAAAGGAGGCAAGGATATAAAGTGGAGAAAAGACAGTCTTTTCAATAAGTGGTGCTGGGAAAACTGGACAGGTACACATAAAAGAATGAAATTAGAACACTCCCTATCACCATACACAAAAATAAACTCAAAATAGATTAAAGACCTAAATGTAAGACCAGACACTATAAAACTCTTAGAGGAAAACATAGGAAGAATACTCTTGACATAAATCACAGCAAGATCTTTTTTGATCCACCTTCTAGAGTAATGGAAATAGAGACAAAAATAAACAAATGGGACCTTATGAAACTTAAAAGCTTTTGCACAGCAAAGGAAACCATAAAGAAGACAAAAAGACAGCCCTCAAAATGGGAGAAAATATTTGCAGATGAATCAATGGACAAAGGATTAATCTCCAAAATATATAAACAGCTCATGCAGCTCAATATTAAGAAAACAAACAACCCAATCCAAAAATGGGCAGAAGACCTAAATAGGCATTTGTCCAAATAAGTCATACAGATATAAATGTGCTACATTTCAAGTAGCACATTAAATGCTGCTCAGCATCACTAATTATTAGAGAAATGCAAATCAAAACTACAGTGAGGTATCACTTCACACCAGTTAGAATGGGCATCATCAGAAAATCTACAAACAACAAATGCTGGAGAGGGTGTGGAGAAAACGGAACCCTCTTGCACAGTTGGTGGGAATGTAAATTGATACAGCCACTATGGAGAACAGTATGGAGGTTCCTTAAAAAACTAAAAATCGAACTACCACAAGACCCAGCAATCCCACTTCTGGGCATGTACCCACAGAAAACCATAATTCAAAAAGACACATGCACCCCAGTGTTCATTGCAGCACTATTTACAATAGCCAGGTCATGGAAACAACCTAAACGCCCATAGACAGATGAATGGATAAAGATGATATGGTACATATATGCAATGGAACGTTACTCATACATAAAAAGGAATGGAATTGGGTCATTTGTTGAGATGTGTATGGATCTAGAGACTGTCATACAGAGTGAAGTGACTCAGAAAGTGAAAAACAAATATACTAATGCATGTATGTGGAACCTAGAAAAATGGTACAGATGAACTGGTTTGCAGGGCAGAAGTTGAGACAGATGTAAAGAACAAATGTATGGATACCAAGGGGGGAACGCTGCAGGGGGGTGGGGAGGTGGGTGTGATGAATTGGGCGATTGGGATTGACATGTATACACTGATGTGTATATAACTGATGACTAATAAGAACCTGCTGTATAAAGAAATAAATAAAATAAAATTCAAAAATTAAAAATAATGGTTAAAATGCTAAAAAAATGCTGTAAAATATATAGTCTTTGTAGTACTTTATGATGAGATGGGAGTGACCATGATTATTGTTTATGCATCCAGAGGTTTGCTCTTTATCTTGTGACAATATAAAAAAGAATCCTTGAACTTAACAATGAATTATGTACTTTTGTTTTGCAAAAATAATACCGTTCCAATTTTATTAACCTTTTTTTTTTCTTGGTAATAAATAGCTATTAATCGTATGAAACCTACTACATATTTCCTAAAATTCTGTTGATTTAAGGTAAAATGATGTTTTAACTGAATGAGAAAGCAACTACTTTCTGAAAGAAACTTTGCTACGGGGAGATGATTTCAAAAATAGATGTTGGGAAATATTTCTATTGTTATGTGATTTTCTTGCCAAAAACAATGTGCATCACCTAGAAAAATTCTTGTATTGACACACTTAAAATACTTGAAACAGTTTCCTTAGATTTTGATTGCATTTAATAAAAATGTAAAAAAAAAAAAAAAGAATGTATGGGAAGAGGTATCTCAGCCAATTCACTGACCATTCTTAAAGTCAGATCCCTCAATCCCATTGAAACAGGGCTAACACACGTTTTAAAGACCTGAAGTTAAATCCTGTGACTTAAAGTTTCATCCACTGCTCTCTCTCTCTCTCTCTCTCTCTCTCTCTCTATATATATATATATATATATATATATAAATTTATTTATTTATATTTGGCCATGTTTGCTCTTCATTGCTGTGCACAGGCTTTCTCTAGTTGCGGTAAGTAAGGGCTACTCTTCATTGCGGTGCACGGGCTTCTCATTGCAGTGGCTTCTCTTGTTGTGGAGCACGGGCTCTAGGCACGTGGACTTCAGTAGCTGTGGCTCGTGGGCTGTAGAGCGCAGGTTCAGTAGTTGTGGTGCATGGGCTTAGTTGCTCCGCAGCATGTGGGATCTTCCCGGACCAGGGCTCGAACCCGTGTCCCCTGCATTGGCGGCAGATCCTTAACCACTGCGCTACCAGGGAAGTCCCCATCCACTGCTTTTTTAAACCTCTGAAATTACCTCCATGATGATGAATTCTGGTTCTACTGATATGTGACATTAGAAAAGTGACAAGGGATGTTTGAGAATTATGGCAGAGTGTACTTTGGAGAGGTTCCATTTTCCATATGTAAAGCTACTAGGTTCACTCTTTATGTAATTCTGAACTGAAATGAAAATTAATATATGGTAGTCAGAGTTCACCTCTTTAGAGTACTTATCTTGAGAATACCACTTTTTTCTAAGTGTTCATTAGCAAAAGTAATAAATCAAATATTCTCTCCCAAATAATCATGCATTAAAAAACTATTCCAGAACCAGGGTACAAATGTGCATCATCTGAATTAACTAAAGAACAATTTTTTAAAAACTTAAAGATCAATTTTAAGCAGGTGCTAGGATTTTATTAACTATTGTTTTACTTGCCACAAAAGGGAGCCATCTCTCTTTGTCAATCAAGGCTCATACACTCCATTTAGAATTTTTGACATATGTACATATAAATAGAGCATGTGAATAAGAGCAGGATATTTAGGCAACTCTTTTAGCAGAGTTCTGAAGGATGGGGTTGCGCACACTAATAATATGATTATCAAAATTGTTTCTGATGATGTATAGTATTGAAAAATGGGTATGATGATTTCTTAGTCTGCACTCTACCTAAGGGAAATGGAAATAGTTGAAAAGATGCACAGCAGTTAAAAAGATCAGGATACTGAAAGATCAGTTATCATTATTACAGTAAATTTGGTCTGGAACATTTGAAGATGAGCCTGAGCCCTTGTTTGATAACCATTGCTCTGAAGAAACCTGCGAATGATTTCCCTTGGAAGTAGAGTAAGGAAGATAATTCCAAAAGGACCTTCTTGATTACAGTTAATAAGCTTTCAGTCTGTAATGATGTCAATACACATGGAATAAACAAATTTCTGAAGTGGACTTCTGAATTCAATGGGTCCTCAGGGTTTTTCTTACGTAAAAATGGTCCTTTGTTTGTGTGTCTTAAGAGTGGAGGTCTATATGTGTAGGTCCATTTGTATGTGGAAATTGGAATTCACATGTATGGTCTATCTAGAGAATACAAATTGTCACTTTCATGTACATTTAGTTATTTGCACTGATGTCTGTGAGATTAAATATTATCCAATAGGAATGGCATAGTAATTCTTATTTTATTTACATTTTATAGTTTTGTACCAGATGTGTGTCACTTCATGTGTAGCACTTATGACTCAGAAACAACTCCATTTTAAGCCTGTATTTCTGAATATATATGTGTTTGTAGGCTTCTATTTTAAGAATATAAAGTTCAATTCTATTCACCTGAACAGTGTTATTCAAGTGGGATATTGTGTGGGATAGCCTAGGCCAGAGAACTATATTTGGTGAATGCCATGGTAATGAAAGACAGAGGAGAACAGGGCTTTGGAGCAAGACAGCTTGGCTTTGAATCCTGCTTACAGTACTTACTCGCTATTTGGCTTTAGTCCATAGTTTCTTTACCTGTAAAATGTGAATAATGATGATAATAACACCTACCTCATAGGATATTTTTCAAATTAAATGAGATAAAGAGTGAAAAGCACCTATATGTTACTTGAAATACACTGAACCATGAATAGCCAGCAGACATTATTGTAATTCTTTCTAGATCAGTGAACTTCATGAAAGGGGTGGTGATGGTGGTAGAACTGCCTTCTATTACATTTCCAACCCAACCAACTGCCTCACCACTATGTGGTGTGGGCCAAAAGAGCAAAGAGATGGTCTTCCCTGGTGGCGCAGTCGTTGAGAGTCCGCCTGCCGATGCAGGGGACACGGGTTCGTGCCCCGGTCCGGGAAGATCCCACATGCTGCGGAGTGGCTGGGCCCATGAGCCATGGCCGCTGAGCCTGCGCGTCCGGAGCCTGTGCTCCGCAACGGGAGAGGCCACAACAGTGAGAGGCCCGCATACCACAAAAAAAAAAAAAAAAAGCAAAGAGATTACAGATGGCCTGGAACAAACCATTCCCTCTGCCTGAGAAATAATTTAAAATGAATTTTGAGGTTTAGTCTTCACAGTTCATCAATACTCTACCACTTAATAGACAGAATTAGAAGGCCTAAAGAGGAACGGCACATTAAGCTTTCAAAATTTGGTATTCCAGGGCAGTTTGGAAGAATTCCTTCAAGATAGACATACGTGCCAGGATTGAAGAATAAAAATGAGGCATAGAGTTATTTAGAGAACATTCACCATTCCAAAAGGCAATCTGGGTAATTCATAGCAAATAGTGGCAACTTTATAAGACATCATCATCAATAAACATTTATAAGCATTCACCAGGACCAAGACCATACCTGGCACTAGAAATTACTGAATGATTGCTTAACTCCAAGTTTCATTTTGGTTCTGGAGACATGGTCATGCATTAATGCATAAGGGAGTGTTCATGATGGGAAATGACCACAGTAAGATTTTATCATGACTACTGAAAAGCATGCCACACATGGTTTCCAATTTTTGATGAAGCAACTAAAAATACGAGATGTTCAAATGCGTCATATTCATCAATAAGACTTTAATGTATAAGTTGTTCTAATGAAATTTTTTTATATAAATTTTTTAAATTTTTATTTTATTTTTGACTGCGTTGGGTCTTCATTGCTGTGCGTGGGCTTTCTCTAGTTGCAGCAAGCTGGGGCTACTCTTGGTTGCAGTGTGCGGGCTTCTCATTGTGGTGGCTTCTCTGGTGGTGGAGCACAGTCTCTAGAGCACAGGCTCAGTCATTGTGGTGAACGGGCTTAGTTGCTCCGCGGCATGTGGGATCTTCCTGGACCAGGGCTCGAACCCATGTGCCCTGTATTGACAGGCAGATTTTTTAACACTGTGCCACCAGGGAAGCCCCCAGTGAAATGTTTAAAAGCCTTGTAAACAACACTGTCTTTGATGCTTTTTCTTTTACCATTTTATACTATTCAGTTTTGTGAGAGCTTTATAACCAGTCATACACACACACACACACACACACACACAGTGAAACCACACACAAAGAGAGTTCTCTCAGAAAAATATTTGAAGATTCAAACTTTATTTTAAGCCACAGCAGGATGCTTTAGAGCAGATAGAGTGAGAACTAATGAGTTATCCATTTGCACCAAGACTCTAAACTCTATCTTGCCAGTAGACTTGATATAATTCATGTTAGCCTGGCAAGAACAGATTAAGAATGGAAAGTGTGGGCTCACTCATATATTGTGTTTGGCTCACTAACAACATTAGTGTACCTTGTTAACTAACTATATATTTCAGCATTGAATGCTATGCAAATGACATTAAAATTATCTTTTATTTTCAGGAAGGAGCTCTTAATTACTATATGGTTATGTCTATCTTTAATAAAATGTCTCATTTTTTCTTTTGTAGAAGAGAAACTAACAGAGCAATACCCTAGACCAGGGGACTCTGCAGACTTTGTAGACAGGTCACAGGGATTCATTCTGTTAAAATGCAGATTCATTAGGTTTGGGGAGGAACCTGAAAAATTTGCATTTCTAACAACTTCCTGTTGATGCTTTTGCATGTAGTTCATGCACCATGTTTTCAGTAGCAAAACCTGAGCTAACATATTGGCTCACATAACTTCATTTTAAATGGAAGTACCTGAAATCTAGGGAAAAGTGTGCCTTGGTCATTATTGGAATTTGGTTGCTTTGAGTTCCAGAACTATGAGGAAAGACATTCTAATCATCTTCTATGAACCTGTGACAGCAAATTTTATATTCCAGGTTACTCCTTGTTTTATGTAAGAGTTCTTTCAGATTTCCTAACCTATGTCAGTAGTGAAGCCACATTTTTGTTTTCGTTGTAAATTTATGAGGATGGCTGATCAGAAGGGAAGCCACACTCTGTAAACAAAATCTGAAATGTTTATTTCTATTTCTTTGCAAGTTAACATAGAAGACTGTGTTTTCAGTCTTGGATCTTACAACCTGTTGTCTTATTTTAGTGCTTCATTTATTATGTATTGGGTTAAAATTTTAAAAGAGTATCAGATATAGTTTACCTTTTATATACTTCTTTTTTCTTTGCATACTGAAACATTTCTCCCAATAGAACTAGTTTGAGAAGTTGAGGCATATTGCCCATTGAAAGGAGCGCAGAAATAATCTAAAGGGAATGAAGAGTCAAATTCTTGGCTTTTGAGCTCCCAGGTAGACTTTTAAAAATCTACTGCCAAGTCAATAGTCTGAAAGTCAAAGCTCCTTTGAGTTGGAATGGGTAGAATTCATTGAGAGAACAGTTTTGTTTTGTTTTGTTTTGTTTGAATTCCAAAAGATGGGCTCTGAATATCAAGAGCAAAACCTGGAGGACTCAGGGCACAGGGTTTACACAATAAACCACAGACTGGGGAAGACTATATGAATGACATGAAAGCATTGTGCCCACTCAAATGGAGCCAGCTTTGTTTTGATCAGTGGTTGAGAGAAGATCAGAGGGATTGTGACTAGAACTCAGAGGCTGCCTGGAATCATGGTGGGTGTAGGGGTAGATAGTGGGGCTGGAGACTATATAAAGCACAGATATGTCTAGGGGGATGTGGGAATAGAAGAGTCACATGCCCTCCCTTACCAAGTATAGTTGGTGAGGCTACAAGCCTCTCTGGAACACTGGTATCTAGTGTGTTGTTGGAAGAACAGAGCAGCAGAGGCTGAGAGGAATACCTTGGACACTTGGCCTGGTGGACTCTCTCAAAGTGCTGTCCTATTAAGTTGGGGAAGGAGATCTTACAGCCTGGGTCAGGGTGAGGAACAGATACATGCTTGGACTGGGTAAAAATACTATTGAGGCCATCAGCAGAAAATATCAATTTTATGAAGGAGACTAGATGAGATGAGTTACATACAACGTGGAGAGTTAAGAGTCCTGGGCAAGATGTCCAACAACACAAACAGCCCTTCAGAACATAGATTACCTCCAGTAAGAAAGGAAAGGGAAGTCAGATGGGGATGAGAGTGGTGGAAGAATCCTAAGGAGTGACTGCAGTTGACTGAGTTGTATTAAACAGAGATCAAGGTTTAATGTAGAAGTGACGCTGGTTAACTTGAATTGCAAAGACTGAGTTATCCTTTCATTGTTGGGAATAGAGGAATTGAAGCTCATGAGGTAAATTCAGTTTAACAGTGTGTCGACTGAAAAGAAGTGCACAACTTAAAAGGTGAAAGTTATGTTTTATTTGGTGGACAAAACTGAAGACTTAAGCCAAGGACACAGCATCTCAGATAATTCTGAGAGACTTCTCCAAAGTCTCCAAAGTCTCCCCCCAAAGAGTGGGGAGAGCTAGGATATATAGGAGTTTTTGCAACAAAGCCAGGTGGTTGGAACATGAAAAGATGACTATTTCTAAAAGAAAACCAGATATCTCAAGGTAAGGAATTTAGTGCTTTTCTATGTATGGGAATATGCAAGAGTCTGGGCTCACTGAAATCATTACTTTGATATGCACCTCAGCTATCTGGGGCCAGCATCCTGTGTTTTCTCATCCTGCATCTTTGCAGGGTACACCATAGGGGTGACTGCAGCAGTTGACTGCTAGATGGCAGGCATTCTTTGTTTCCATCCTGAGTTCCCTCAGGGCTTACTGTTGGGGCAGCTGTAATGTGGTGGCTTGATGGCTGCAACAGCCTTTGTTTACTGATATGGCAGACAATATTTTAGTTCTCAAATGTAATAATAAAATTACGATTTATCAATCTGAGTTCTGTGCCTATGTCAATTCGTAATCTCCATAGTAAGATGATGATAATAATGCCAGCCCTGCTTACTTCAATTTTAAATGGGAAAAAAATTCCTATAGAATTTTTAGAGTACGTATTAACTTTAGGATAACTAAGTCATGTCATCCCCCTTCTCATAATCTTTGAACACTTCTCCTTGTTCTCAGAATAAAGCCCTAAACCCTTCACATGGCCTTAGAGACCCACCTGTCTTGCTGCTTGCCAGCTCTGCAGCCCCATCTCGTTCTGTTTGCCCCTCGCTATCTTTGTTCCAACCAGACATTGTTTTTGGTTTCTTAAACTTGACCTACACTTTTCCCACCTCAAGGCATTTTCAGATGTTATTCTCTCTGCTTGAAAGACTCTCCTTTTCAACCGTGGGTCAAGTTTCCTTGCCAAATGCTTCCATATCACTCTGTACTGCTTCTTTATAGTATTTATCACAACTGAAATAGATTTTTGTTGTCGCTGTGGAGAATGTCAGTCTTTCTCATAGGCTCTAGGCTTCAGTAGTCCAGAGACCATGTCTGTCTTATTTGCTGATGTAGCCCCAATGTATAGCACAGGCCTGACATGTTATAGTCATTAATATTTGGGGAACACACAAAATGAGTGAATGAATGGTTTGATCTGATACTCTCATTTTACTTAAGAAGATATAGTGTCTGACGTGGTACATATATACAATGGAATATTACTCAGCCATAAAAAGGAATGAAATTGGGTCACTTGTAGAGACGTGGATGCATATAGAGGCTATTATACAGAGTGAAGTAAGTCAGAAAGAGAGAAACAAATATCGTATATTAACACATATATGTGGAATCTAGAAAAATGGTACAGATAAACCTGTTTGCAAGGCAGAGATAGAGACACAGACGTAGAGAACAAACGTATGTATGGACACCAGGGGGGATGGGGGGGTGGGATGAATTGGGAGATTGGGATTGACATATATACACTAACTAATATGTATAAAATAGATAACTAATGAGCACCTGCTGTATAGCACAAGGAACTCCACTTCGCTGTGCAGTAGAAACTAACACAACATTGTAAAACAACTATATCCCAATTAAAAAAAAAAAAGAAGATATAGGGTCTGGTGAGACTGAGTTTTCTAGTTGCTTAACTGTAATCAAAGTTGTTTTATTATACCTTGGGGAGAGGAAGGGAGAAAAATTCAAAGATACTAAAAACACAATTAAGAATATTTTTTTAGTTTAAGAAATCATTAATTACCCCATCCCCTACTGTTCCAATCTTTTTTGTTATGTATTATGTTTATTTGTCAAACCTGCTCTTAAAAGAATCACTGGTTGTACTTTTATTGTATTTCAGATAAAATGTTATGGTTAGAATGTCACACTATTTTATTTATTAAAAGAAAATTGGTCTCTTTGGCTCGCTTATTAAGTTTTGTGGCTTTTTTAAAAGATGAATACCCACCAGACCAACAATTGACCTCCATAGATGTTTTTCCCCCATGTTAACCAGAAAGCCATATGATATTTTGAAAAGATGTTTGCTATACCCAGAAGAGTGAAGCAGTAAAGAACAATGAGGCAGCCAAAAATGTCACTAGATAAATGAGTCCCAGCTTGTATTCTCTTATATAAGATTACACAATTTTAAATTGCACTAAATTGGTACTGATCTGGCAATCTTGTCTTTGATATGCTTTGAGTCTTAAAATTCTACAGACTGTAGACTTGAAGGGCACTCACACCAGGTTTGAATGAAATGTATTTACAGCACAGTGGGAGAAAAGTATTATTTTATTCCTGGTTTTCTCTATGCTTCTTAGTGTGGAAGCAGTGGAACCAATGAAACCTTATCAATATTTAGCATCTCTTCTTTAAAACGACAAGCTTTAGAAAAATAATTCAATATCAAGGTAAATAACCATAGCTCTGACTGCCCAGGTATGTTTAAACATTGAGGAAAGAGAATATTTCTCCTAAGAAAACTATATGAATGTCAGACAACTATTTTTTCCATAGGGCCTTATAAATAATAACTAATACTGTGCTAGGACAATAGAGGATTTTCTCAATCTCCTCTGGGTGCCAGGTAGAATACTGGCTGTTAGCTCATATTTATGACAAAGTATTATTTTTCTGCTAAAACAGATGGATTTTGAACTGACATTTTGACATCACAGGAAAATACATACTGTCCTTTCAAACACTCCTCTTGGATACATCAGGAAAGCAACTATTAAGTGAAATGTATGACAGCAGGATTTCATTCTACTTTTCTTATTCGAGTGTTTATTTGTTTGAATTGGCCATAGATATGTTCCTAAGGATTTGAGCTGTGTCGGAAATGATTTGATTTAAGTCAAACAACGAACACAGTCACACCTTGTCACCACTTCCCAAATGACTTTTTTCAGGGAGGGGGCCCCTTCATGAGCATAAAGTAGTAAGTTCAGAAAAGCTTTCCTGGGGATTGTTTCATTTGCAAGATATATTTAAACCTGGAAAATGACATAGGAATATTTACCAAATACAGATATTAAAATAATTTCTACTCCCATAAATGTGAATGTGGAAGTGTTTAGAGACAAGTCCTATGTGACAGTTTGAAAATAGCATATACATATTACCGAATAGAGATATTACCACAATAATTCTATATCTGTATATCCATAAATATAGACTTAGAGAAATGTTAAAGTTGTGATTACAGAAATATTTACTCAGGGAAATTATCACCATGAGGATTTTTTTTGAGAATTTATTGTAACTGTATGTGTGGGGTGGGGTGGGTAAAGTAAGACTTACTGATTATTGCATTTTATTAGGTAGAATTAATTATGTGCAGGGGAATATTCAAGTATATTTTATTTTTTATATGAAAACTTCCTGTTGTTCTTTATGTGCAGACTTCTCTAAGTTTTCACACATTTGAAAGATTAGGTTTGTTTTTTGAACCACTTAGTAAGTTTATTCCTTTGGATTTATTTTCCATTCAAAGATGAGATTGTTTCCAATGTAAAGCTACACCTTGAGCATTTGACAACTCAGCTGAAGACATTCCTTCTGGTCATGCTGGCCTTATACATACTTACCCCCTGCCCATATGAACCATTTTAGTAAGCTGTAGATAGTTGTACCTTTTACTTCAATTCCTCTGAAATCATTTTCAATCATTTTGGTGAAAGCTGTCAGTTCCTTATTCATTTTTATCTTTCAAAAAGGCTCAAAAGGCACTGCATTCTCATTTGCATACTCAATCCTTCCTTTCAGTCTTGAATTATTATTAACAGTACACTTCACTCTCTAACATGAATTTAAGACTGTAAAAGAGTACTGTTTTGTTGAGACTATCAGTAAATATCTTTATCTGCAAAGATATTATTATTACTATTGATATTAATATTACAGACATTTAGTTGTGATTTTTTTCTTAACAACAATTTGTAAAGCTGTTTAAAATTATATTTAGTTTACATTAGCTTTATCCTTTAAAAGTCATGTTTCTAAATCTTGTGGTTAATACTTTACTGAACGGATGTTTCAAAGTCCCTTCTCCTTTATATGAAACCAGTTCAATCAGCAAAGTAAAAGTCAGAGCTTTGACTCTCTTTTTTAGATTTCTTCTTATTTGAATGATCCACCTTTCCCTATAGTGATCACAGTGAATCACTTGAAAATGAATATGCCAAGGTAAGTGTATGTTTGAGAAAGTTTGGGTATTTTTAAGTTGCCTATTCATATAATTTAGACCTCAAATTCATATGAACCTTATAATTTAATCAAAAGGATGATGTTGTCCAGAAATTATTTTGAATTCCTAAAATATGCCAGGTACAAGCACTATGTCATTTCAGTCATACAGATGGGGAGGACTCCATACACATGAGGACACTGATGCTCAGCAAGGTTGAATAACTTGCCTAGTGTTACACCTCTAAAAATGACAGAGTGGGAGTCAAATCTGAGTCTTTCTGGTTCCAAAGATGGTGATCCACTGAATTATTGGATTCGTTTCTTTCATGTTTGCTTTTCTTACTAATAATGCTAAAAAAAAAAGAGGTTCTTTCACATTCTTGGATAGTGAACCTATCTTGGATAGGGTTTTTTTTTTTTTCTCTTCAACTGCATTTTTAAATGAGTTAATGAGAGAAATAGTTTAGTTGAAACTGAAAATTAAGATAAGAGACTCAACATTCATGAATTTCAAAATTCAAGCATTGCCCCCATCACAAGAAACTATCTCTTTATTTTGTTTTTTTTTTAATTGAAGTATAGTTGATTTACAGTCTTGTATTAACTTCTGTTGTATAGCAAAGTGACTCAGTTATACACATATATACATTCTTTTTTATATTCTTTTCCATTATGGTTTATCCCAGGATATTGAATATAGTTCCCTGTGCTATATGTAAGACCTTGTTTTTTATCCATGAAACTATCTCTTAATAGGCCATTGTATTTGGAGATAGCAATTAGAGAACCTCGGGTTCTCAAGTTACAGACATATTTTACATGGTTATTAATATTTTAAGTATTTTACTAACTATTTAGCTGTTCGGTTTACTTCTACCACTTGTAAGGAGTAACTGTGAACAGCTATCTTGTGGGATGTCCTGGTTACTTCGCTCTTTTTCTCAGGGAGCCATGTTATGATACTGGCTAGAGTTTGTTCTGAATTTCAGATAATGATTGACAATGAAATAATAATTAATATTTGTAGTTTATACAAGATATATAGTAAAGATGGTGGAAAAGGAACATATGTCAGGATATTTGCTAATATATAGACGGATTGTTCAGACACTGACTCATCTCATAGAATGATAGAGGTCAATGAGTATGAACAGTAAAATATTCTTTGTTTGGTTGAGGAGAATGAAGTCTAAAGGAATAATTAATTGATAGCAGAGCCCAGTCAAAAACCTGTTTCTTCACAGAACTGATCAGGGAAGGGGCCATGATTTGAACTCAGGCTGTTTGATTCTGTATCCTATCCTGTCATGCAGTCCAAGGGTTCTGGATGTCTCCCAAGTAGGCCACAGAGGAGGAGGCCTGGTTCATACATGTCCTTCCAGAGGGCTCTGGGTCTTTTAGGCAGAGCTTGGGTAAGAGTTACCCCCTAGGACTTAACTTGCATGGTGTCCCCCATAGTTGTAGAGTAAGCAGCCTTGGAACATACAGCCCCCCTCTCCAATCCTATCCAGTAGTTTGTGCTGCTTCTGTGGAATTACTGCCTGGGACTGCCGGCTCAGGACCATTGTGCCTGCTTGCTGAAGCTCTATGCAGACAGGTGCAAGTTTCTCATCCTTGGTGGGTCCCTTTCTTCTCCTAGGGGTTGGCCAAGACCCCTACATGGTCCATGCCATTCCTAGTCAGGCGCATGGCTCAGAGTGTTTCCTCCTATTCTACGGGTTCACATAAGAGATTGTGAGATTCATGGGGACTATGAGGAGACTGAGGTACAGAGAAGGGAAGGGACTTGCTTGCAGTCACAGAGCCAGGAAACAGAGCTGATAAGAACAGAATACTGATGTAGCCATTTCTTCTTCACAGCAAAGCTAGGAAAGGGATTGATTTTTTACTATCTTACCTCATGAGGAAGCTGAGCCTTGTTTGAGGTCACATAGCTGGTAAAGATAACAACAGGAATAATACTACTAATATACTAACACATTTTGTCAGTTACAGTGTGTTAAACATCATCGAATGCTCATAGTTCTAGGAGGTTTATGCTATTTGCAGATGAGGAAATTGAGGCTCAGAGAAGTGAAGAAATGTGGAAGTCACATGGCTAGTAAGTAGGCATGCAAGTAAAAAGAGCTAACATTTACGGCACACTTAGTGTATGCCAAGCACCATGCTGTTTAATTCTCACAGCCCTATTGGGTGAACAGGTGCAATTAATCAAGTTTATAGGTGAGGAGAATGGGGCTTAGAGAAGTTATTAGATGAAGGTGACACAGTTAATAAATGGAAATACAAAAACAGTAATAGTAATCATAAGCTAACATTTATTGAGCACTTACTCTGTGCACAGTAATATGTCATGTTCTCTCATCTTCAGAGAATTAAGGGACTTACACAGGGCCACACAGCCAAGAGTGGAAAAGCAGGGATTTGAATTCAGATCTCTGGAGAGGGAGATCCTTCTGTGGGAGGGGAAGTTGATAAATATGGAGACCCTTCAACTGGGAAGACATTGGCCACTTGGGGGTCTTCCTGGAGGGCATCTGTGTTTGGAGGGTGGCATCCTTACCTACAGTTTCAGTTGCATCAAAAACAGCATGAGCTCCAAGCCAAGCACAACTCCTATGGCACAGCTCAGCCACCCAAAACCAAAACCGGACACTGGCTTCCAGCTGACATCATGTACAACATCAGGGCACTGGCCCCCTATGACAGCAAGATGTTGTGACAGTGGGTACAAGGACAAGGAGGACAGGGAACCCCATGGCAGGGGCGAAGTGGCTGAAGACAACAGCCTGCAGAGGGTATGGAAGAGGGGTGACTTTGCAGGCCTGCCCAGGACCTCTACTCCTGGTGGGTCTCCATTTGTGCCCTTTGGACTCTGGTCCCTACAGTATTGAGAATGTCCTTTCAGGGGCAAGAGAAGAGGACCCTGAAGTCCTTGGTCAGCAGCCTGGGGCTGGGCATGCATCCTGCATTGTCCCCCTAGCCCCAAGAGATTGACCCCAGGGCACCTGTGACATTGCAGCTTTCTCAAGGTCCAAAGAGGCAAGAGGAGTGGGTACACTTCCTGGCCGACTGAGAAGAGAATTCTCAAACGCCTCATACCTCTCTATTTAGTCCTATTTTACAGATTCGGAAAGTGAGTTTCAAAAGTGGGGAAGGGACTCAAAACAATTTTATTTTTGTTCTCTGACTTTTTATATCTTATTTTCTACTCCGATATATTGTTTGTTTTGATAACCTTAAAATCACCACCGAGAGTCTGTAGTTTAAACTATATTTGTTTGAACAAATGTAGAATCTTTTATATGTACTAGGAGTCTTTTGTATATAGTAGGTATTCAATGAATATTTGTTGACGTAGATATTTTAATTAGAAAGAAAATGGGAAGAAGTATCTTCATACTATTTTAGAGAATCCATGAGTTCTCTTGATAAAGGGATTTAAACTGAAGGGCTATCCAAAAAACAGGGTCAGATAATAAACCCCACAGTTAGGAAGAAAGAGTTTGTTAAGGATAAGGCCCCCCAGACTGTGAGATTTAGGGTCCTGACAGATGGAGAAAGTGGATTTAACGGGATATGAAAGCAAATGTGCCTATTCAGCTGCTGATCAGAAAATGACAGATGGATTCACTGAGAAAGCTGAAAAGGCACACCAGAAGAAGAAAACAATACTATTATTTAAGATATTGGGGACATTCTTCACAGATCGTTTCTGGAAAAACCAGCAGGCATGTTTATCCCCTGATTGAGGCACTGAATATGTTTCAATCAAAGCACAATGAATTGACCTAATAAAACTTTTCAGAGCAAAAGTAAAGAAAAATAGGAGACATTATAGGCAGTAAGCATTTTACCTTTGTACAGCTGGCAGTGTCAGTGAGCAATCACATTAGCCATCTTAAGGTGATGCCTCTCGAAGTGTCCTTTTAGGGGTTCTGTGGGGTCAAACTTTTTGTAATAATACTAAGGTGTTATTTGCTTTTACTACTAAAAATTCTCTTATGGGTACACAATAAAACATTTCCAGATGCTACTTACATTGTGATATCATAACCAATTGAATGCAGAAGTAGATATGTGAATGTAGCTGTCTTCTCTTTAATAAAGACACTAAAGAGATTTCCAAAAATATAAAACAATGCCACTCTTCTATTTTTTTGTTTTATTTGGAAATATAGTTATTTTTCACTAAAAAACATTATTTATGTTAACATACTTTTCTCTTAAAATGAATTAATAAATATATTTTTTAATTCTCAGCTTTAATTTCAAATGTTAATAGACAAAATCAACATCAAAAATAGCTCTTAGGGCCCCCTATAGTTTATAAGAGTATAGAGAGAGCCTGAAACTAAAAAGTTTGAGAACCTCTGCCTTCAGGGATATGAGAATGTTTCTTCTAAAAATTGTCTGTGTATGACAGAGACTGTAAATGATCATCATGCCCGTTTCTCTTCTCCTTTTGGAGAAGGGAGGAGTATACATCCTCATAGCCCTATGATAGAGCAAACCTATATTGTTGGTTCTAGCAATGTGTTGTGGGTGGCAATGACACGTGTCACTGTCAGAACATTTGATGGCTGATAAGAGATTCTTAAGAACTCTGCTTTCCTGCTATCATGACCACGGAAGCACGTGTTGACATAAAGGTGCAAAAGATTAAAACAGACTGGGATACTGGGCCGGCTCTGGAAGGAGAACCCCTCTGGAGAACCACCTGGACTGGCAGTAGACCGAGCATGAGCTAGAGAAAAATGTGGTTAGTGATAAATCTCTGAGACTTGAAGGCTATTTAATACTCCTGCGTAAACTAGCCTATCCTGGCTTGTACCTGACTTTTCATGGGAAAACCAACACGGGCAGACAATTTTAGGGGATTATTATCCTGAGAGCTAAAGGAAAGTCCTCATACTGTTAGAATAAAAGATGATTCAGAGTAGTTTTATTAAAAATGTCATTTATTATTTTTTGATGCTTTAGAGGTAATTATTTTAAAAAATGACATCAGGCTCTATGTAACTAATGTGTCGAATATGGATAATACGTAGGTCCTTACTCTCGAGTAATGTGACCTAAATGCTCTTCTATTATTTTATTATCATTTGTATTTACAGAAAACAACATTCCCCTATGTATTTATTAACTCTTTGAATAATAGTTACTAAATGATCACTATGCAGTACTTTGTTGGGAATGTTACAGTGACAAAGACAGTCTTCAATGTCACCACTTAACATAGAGGCAAGAAATTGAGAAACGCAAAGGGTAAAGTCTACATGCCAGTTGGGTTTGCACATTTCAACAGCTTTCTAAGAAGTCCCTCCAAGGACTTGGGCTTACATCTTGTTGGGCTCTCTGAGCTATGAGGAAGGCTGGAAATCTTAGTGTTTTTTTGTTGGGCACATTGACACCCTGAAAAAAATTGGTTCTTGTTAATAAGGTGAAGAGTAGATTGATACTGAGTAGGCAGCCAGAGGCATCTTCCACACTGACCCTTGATCCTTTTGAGGATCTCATCACCTCGGTTGTACCAAAAAATCTGAACTCACATGCACTGCCAAGGCACAAAGTCCTCAGTCCCCAGTGACCAGAATATCACTGAATCACCTGCCACCCTGCTCCACATGGCTGTTTCAGGTCTATTGGCATTCTACTTCTTATGTGTTCCTTTTTGGGGTAAGGTTGTCTTTGAAAACTGCAGTAATGTACCACACAGTTATTCTCCCCCCATGGACTCTGCTCTGGGAGCCAAGCCCAGGTCCTCTTTTCTCTTGGACCCACAGATCTCTGTTCTCTACCCCCTTCTTGACCCCATGACAGAACAGTTTCTTTCTAATAGCAGGGATATCCATCTTCCTTCATGATGCAAACCTAGGCATTTTGCCTACACCTAGAAATCCTCTCCACCCTTTGGAAGCAGGAGGATTCATGGGATGTTTTTCCTTTCTACTCTGATGCATCACTTCCTGGAGCAACATTTACATCACCAACTACCTGTATGAATAAAAGAGAGGGAGAAGAACATACAAATTAATATCATAAAGTATCATTCTATCATATAAGTGATTGGGTTTTCAATATAATGTAAGGTTTCTCATATGCATAGGCACAGTACACTCTGGAAAGCCCTAGGAATAAGTTCCAGGGAGTCTCAACAGTCCCTGAAAAAGTTGGTGTCTAAACTGAAAAATTAGTAGAATTTATCCAGTTGAAAATAAAAGATGGGGGGAGAGAAGAGGGAGAAAGGGAGAGAATGAGAAGTACTCTAGGGAAAGGAAATAGCACGTGCAGAAACAAGATAAGTATGAAGAGAACAGGGGATTGTCAGTAGGTCAGTATATGGCTTGAAAGTACCATGTAAAATAGAGAGTGATGTGATGGAGAAGGAGTGAGAGAGGAAAATAGCTCATTTGGACTTTATCCAGAGGGAACCTAAGCAACCCTAACGATTATGCATAAGATCTCTCTGGCTACAGTATGAAAAATGGATTCAAGCTGTGCAAGACTAGAGTAGGGAGACCTTTTAGCGCTCTGTTGTAATTATTTTTGCAGAAGATAACGTCAGGTTGACCTAATGTCATAGCAGTGGGAAGGAAATAATTGAATTGGAGAGTTATTATGGGTATAGAATAATTGCAACATTGAAAATCAGCAGTTGTCTTTGGATTGTCAATTGAGTGTGTGTTAGTGACATTTTGAGATAAAAAACACAGGAAGAGGATCAAATTCTATGAGGTGACTCCACTCTCTAAAACTCCTCCCCATTTCCTGCTTTCTTTGTTTTTAGAATTTATCATTATCTGTTACATTTTATTTTTTCCTAGTTTGTACATACCCACTAGAATATAAACTCCTTGTGTAAGACATTTGTGAAAGTTTTTTCTCTATTGTATTCCCCACTTCTAGAACAATGCCAAGCACATAGTGGCTACTGAGTAAATATTGGTTAAATAATTGAGTGACTGACTGATTGACTGCCTAAATGAGTAAGAATGGGCCAGTAGTAAAATAAATAAGGTCAGTGTTTGGACCTGCCAAGTGTGAGTTGCTTTTTGGCATTCCTTTGGGATGTCCATTACACTTTAGAGATAAAGATTCGGAGTTCAGGTGAAGTCTCTGATACAGAAATATTGGGTTGGCCAAAAAGTTCATTCTGGTTTTTCCATAATATCTTACAGAAAAAAACCCAAATGAGCTATTTGGCCAACCCAATAGAACTTTGGGAGGTCTACAAAATATAAGTAGTCTTTGAAACAATGAGAGTGAATGAGATGTTCATCCTGTAATTCAGTTCTTGATTAAAGAAAATACCCTATCATTCTTCTTTGCAGCTACTGTTGCTCCTGATATAAATTTCCTTTATTCATCAATGAGAACATGAAAGATTTGTCTTTGTAGTCACCTTCCCTACACTTCACTCCTTCAATCTTTTCCTCACCGGGAATGCAGTCCCTTCATTGACATGTAACAATTCTTATATTTTATTTCATAACTTACAAATCATCTTCTATCTTATGGCTTAGGTTACTTAGGTACCTCTGGAACCTTACAAGGTTTGGTGATTGATAATTAAGTAGTTCCCAGAAGCAAAGGATACTTATCATACATTCTTTGCAGTCTTATATAAATGCTCTTGAAAAAAGTTATACTCATCTAAGTATTTTCCTAACACCTCCCATTTTCATTCTTTCTAATTATTCCTCTTTACATTTTTAAATGACCTACACCTACACCTAAATGTTTTTCTCAGGAGAAAGAGTTTAAGATATCAGATAAATATTTGCTTTTTTTTGTTTTCTCTTTTGCTGTGTAGCTGGCCTCTAATTTGCCATCATTTGTAATTATAGGGAGTTCAAACATCTGCCCACCAGTCAGAGACAGAGCCAAATTTTGTGAATGAGTCCTATAAGGCAGAGTTTAGTGCCAACTCTCTGCAGTAGTTGTTTTGGGGATGGCTTCATTTTTCTTTCTTCTTTAGAGTAAATATGAGAGGAGTTCTCAGGTGTGTGAGAAGTGATGATGCTCATAAAAGCAGGGCATGTGTCTGAGGAACTGGTGGGGGCCAGGAATCACTAGTGTGTTATTTTCATCCCAGGCAGCAAGGTGCACTACAGCGGTCTTAGGAGGCTCAGGACAGGAACATGAGGTGGGGATACTAAATTGACTGATTTTTGTTACCAGAAGAAATATTTCCAGGTTTTAAATGACAGAGTAATTGTTTTCTTATAACTTTGAGTTAACTGAAACCTATTTCTATGTAAGATCTTAAAAGAGCTTGAGGGTTAGGGATGTGATAAGGAAACTATCTCCCTAGTATTATTTTTCTCAAGAAACTATGTCAAGTTAGGTTGAGATTCCTTAAAAGTGACCCGGCCTCTTGTGGCAGGTTCTGTTCACCCGGTGTGAGGGATGGCTATAAGGCTGTTAGAAAATTGTTTGTGGTCAATCTGTAAATGACTCTGGAAACATGAATTAAACCATTGAAAACTTGGCTTTACCATATAAATTGTAACATTTGTGAAGTCAGGGACTATGCATTCTTTATTAAAAAAGTACTATTCATCATGTTTCACGGTGCCCTGTACACATAAAAAATATGTTGATCATTCATTTAGTAATTACACAAATATTTGAAATCATGCTTTAATATATGACTTTTTTGGTAAAAACTCAGCACTTACTGTATGCCGGGTATTCATTTTAATTTTTTAATTATTTAACTTGCACATTTTGTAAGTACAAAATTGAGGTACAGAGTAAGTCACCCAGAAAATTATCAGTTGAGTTTTAAATAGAACCAAACACTTCATACTCTATCTTTGCATTAGATAGTAGAAATGATTATTAAAATGTTTTCTTGTGGATAGAGTAAGTTTACCTTTACAGAATCAATTATTCCTCAACTGTAAGATGAACGGTTTTCTTCTGCTTATCTCTCTCTTTTTTTTAAAATTTCTCCAGAGTTCTCCTTATCTCTTAAAAACTCTTAGAGATCAGCAGATACTCATTAAGAGAAAGTCTTGTGGGTGGAACATGGGTCCACAGGGCAAGAACTTGTAGTACAGTTCCTAATAATTGTTTGAAGCTCTGAGCAGGGGTCTCTGTACTCCACATCTTACCCTCCATTCTATCCACAATCATAAGAAATTCTGACAGAGTTAAAAAGCTTTTAAAGAAACAATTTTATCTTCTCATACCTTTGGGGGGAGGTAATGATAAAGTAATTATTGTGCACAGAAACAACACCAGCTTTGCATTGAAAATCCAGTAACAAATTGCAAGTGGAGCCTAATAAACATTGTTTATTTCCTTCCAGTTTAAAGGTCCCATAAGTTCCAAAGGCAGATTGTTCTTTAACCCTTATTTCAAAAAGCTTTTTTTTAAAATCCCTTGCACCAGTCCCTACATTGGTGAATAACATGATTTTAGATTCAAGCCCATTTCCTACCTCAGACTGAACATTGAAAGTCACAATTTTAATAGAATAATTCATTTTAGAGAGGTAGGCAACCAAGCAATCATGTTAGCTACTGCTGTTTATTAATAATAAATATAAAATGCCAAGAGAAAATATACATTCTTAAGTCAATCAGACAATGTGGCTTCAGGAATTACAACACAAAATCTTTCAGTTGTTTCATGAAAACATTGGATCATCAAGTTCAATATTGATTGAAAAAAATCTGTAAGCACCAGCATGGAATACACAATGCATCTCATTGTTGAGTCTACACAGTGAATGCATTTTATGTCAGGGTATGTACATGTGTAGCACAAGGAATCGGTATGTAGGGAAGTGGGACTTGTGGTTAAGGACGTGCTCAAGTGGGCTGAATTACTTTCACATACCTGGCTCTCAGTGATGCTGTGTGATTTAATGTTGCTCCTCCTGATCTATTCACTTCTGTGTGACAGAAGCTTCTACGGAAGGTCAATGGTATGTCTAAGAGATTATGACAGATGAGTTATGGTTTCAAACAGGTTTGGCTTTTCCACTACCTTAGAAAATGAAATAGCTTTTGAGTTATAATCATTTTACATTAATATGCATTTCTCTTACTTTTCACTTGAAATTGGGCAGGCCAGGTTTACACATTCCATATGACTTCTTGAGGTGCCTACTGAATTACGTATTTTAAGCAAATCATTCTAAGTTGACATCAGGTGCAAACAATGAGAGAATAAGTAAGAGGCTCTGAATTTCCCTGGCTATTAATAGCAACATTAAAGGCATAGAGACCTCTGTATGACATGCTAGTCTAAGTGTATTTCTCTGTTAATAAACTTGTACCCAACAAAATTTTTAAAAAGACACCACATTAGAGATTCTACAATATCAGACATGAGATTTTTTTCTAAACTATGATTAAGTTGGGAGATAAATTTTCAGGTGTCTGGGTCTTTGTTGGTAGGAAACCGAATCCCACATTTTATAAACGTATCAATAGTAGAAGAGAATGCATTTTCTTCTACCTACTAAAATGTACTATTTCCATTTCTGGGTGATCTTGTGATTTTCCTTATTTCCAAAACTGTCCATGCCTTACTGGATAGAAACTTCACATGCTTCTGCATCCTCTTTCACTGGGAATATTTTTCAAGGGCACTCTAACTCAGGATTTAGTGAGATAGGAAGAGTGTCAACTGATAGTCGTACCACCGTGGTTGACTGCAGCTTTTGAGCTTGCAGAGATATGCTACTCTGGATTCTCTGAAGTCTAAGTTTTTGAGTGAAAAAATATGTGTTTTATAACACAGGAAGACTAACCTACATTTGCTTTACCTCACTCTATTTATTTATTCTAAAGAAGAGTAGATCTAATATTATTAATTCATTGATTTATTTAACAAATATTTGTCATGTGCCTATTGTTCTAGACCAGACATTGTTCCAAAAGTTGGGGATACAGACGTGATTACAACAATGTCCATGACTTTATAGTGTAACTTTTTAATACCAATTTAATATGTTATTAGTATTATATATTGAAATAGACTCGGAACACTTGAGTTTTTCTTACCTAGTGAAATCATACAATTTCTTACTCATAAAAGGAAGGGAATGTTAGGAGAGAAGGAATAGTTTTATGTATGAATAATGGTAGATGAAAGGAAGGGAAAATGTCCTCAGGAGGCAGTGATGCTGAGGCACTCAGTCATGCTTCATTCATCATGAATGGGCTGTACTGGGTGCAGGGACACTTTTCTTATATTTTAGTTCAGATAGTGACTCATTACTCAGTAAACCAAATGCTTCCCACATGCCTGATATATTTATCTGAATTCTGTGGACTAAACCATTTCTTTATAGTATTCAGAATGCTAGGTTTGAAGAAACTATTTTTTTAACACCTTTATTGGAGTATAATTGCTTTACAATGTTGTGTTAGTTTCTGCTGTATAACAAAGTGAATCAGCTATATGTATACATATATCCCCATATCCCCTCCCTCTTGTGTCTCCCTCCCACCCTCCCTATTCCACCCTTCTAGGTGGTCACAAAGCACTGAGCTGATCTCCCTGTGCTATGCAGCTGCTTCCCACTAGCTATCTGTTTTACATTTGGTAGTGTATGTATGTCCATGCAACTCTCTCACTTCGTCCCAGCTTACCCTTCCCCCTCCCTGTGTCCTCAAGTCCATTCTCTGTGTCTGCGTCTTTATTCCTGTCCTGCCCAAGGCTTTTCAGAACCATTTTATTTTTTATTTTTTTAGATTCCATATATATGTGTTAGCATATGGTATTTGTTTTCCTCTTTCTGACTTACTTCACTCTGTAAGACTCTAGGTCCATCCACCTCACTACAAATAATTCATTTTCATTTCCTTTTATAGCTGAGTAATATTCCATTGTATATATGTGCTACATCTTCTTTATCATTCATCTGTTGATGGACCCTTAGGTTGCTTCCATGTCCTGGCTATTGTAAATAGAGCTGCAATGAACATTGTGGTACATGACTCTTTTGAATTATGGTTTTCTCAGGGTATATGCCCAGTAGTGGGATTGCTGAGTTGTATGGTAGTTTTATTTTTACTTTTTTAAGGAACCTCCATACTGTTCTCCATAGTGGCTGTATCAACTTACATTCCCACCAACAGTGCAGGAGAGTTCCCTTTTCTCCACACCCTCTCCAGCATTTATTGTTTGTAGATTTTTTGATGATGGCCATTCTGACTGGTGTGAGGTGATACCTCATTGTAGTTTTGATTGCATTTCTCTAATGATTAGTGATGTTGAGCATCCTTTCATGTGTTTGTTGGCAATCTGTATATCTTCTTTGGAGAAATGTCTATTTAGGTCTTCTGCTCATTTTTGGATTGGGTTATTTGTTTTTTTTGATATTGAGCTGCATGAGCTGCTTATACATTTTGGAGATTAATCCTTTGTCAGTTGCTTCATTTGCAAGTATTTTCTCCCATTCTGAGGGTTGTCTTTTCGTCTTGTTTATGGTTGAAGTAACTACTTTAAAGGAGACAGAATTATATGGTTTTACGGAGGAAAGGGATATGGGACTCAAGAATAATAATAAAATGACATGTAATAAAATTAGTTCAGTTTAAAAAATCTCATGAAAATATTCTCACAACCACCTGAAAATATTTAAATGCAACCAAGTTCTTTATTAATAGAAAGTTTACAGTTACGTTGGAGCATTAGAAGCTTTTGCTCTAATAGGAATGACTTAACTAGAAGCTGTGATCCCCTCTGCAGGAAGTATTTCCTCTTTGTTAATATAGATTTATGCCTGAATACAGGAAGCAGTCTGTGCTGCTAGAACTGATGATCCTCCATTATTCTTGTCTCTTCAGCCAAGCCTTATGTGAAGATCAGGTGAATACAGGCCTCCGTGCATTGTTGATTGAATCCTGACTGATCTTCTAGCTCAACCTGTACTTCTCTATATATTTCTGTCTTCATCATCTTCATTGATTGATATTTGTGACTACATTATATGCTTCCCTAAACATTGCTCTGTGTCTACCATGTGTTTGAATCAACAACAACTTGTAAGCAAATAAGTGAAAAGCTCTTTGACATTGAGGAGTTTCCAGTTTAGTGCAGTTACTCTTAACTATAGTTGAGCACTGGGCTCAAGGACTTTTAAAAAATACAGATTCTTTTCCCTCAGTAAGTCTTGGCAGGGAATTATATCAGCACCTTAAAATAATTTTCTCCATGTTATTTTTTTTTTTTTTTTTTTTGCGGTACGCGGGCCTCTCACTGCTGTGGCCTCTCCCCGTTGCGGAGCACAGGCTCCGGACGCGCAGGCTCAGCGGCCATGGCTCACGGGCCCAGCCGCTCCACGGCATGTGGGATCTTCCCGGACTGGGGCACGAACCCGTGTCCCCTGCATCGGCAGGCGGACTCTCAACCACTGTGCCACCAGGGAAGCCCTCTCCATGTTATTTTAATGCATATTTGCAGTTGGTACCCTTGAAAGTGGAAGATTTGGCCTTGACAAGTATAGAGGAATACAACAGATATCATTGTCTGGGTACCATATATAGTTCAGTTACAGTTGGGAGAGTGCCTGGCTTTGTGTGGACAGGTCACCTGGCTGAGGAAGTGATGTTTGAGCTTGAAGATGATTAGAATTAGATGGGTGGAGCAGGTAGGGAAGGACAATGTATGCAAAATGCGTAGAGGCATGAAGTAACTAATACTATAAGTTTTCTAATACATAGAAATATTCCAGGAGTAGTATAATGAATATATATGTTACCTTCATCTATATTCAAAAATTATTAGCACTCTAAAATAGGCTTTTGAAAAAAACAAAGCAAACCAAACCCAAAACCAAAACCAAAACCAAAATTCAAACCAAACCAAACCAACCAACAATAAACCTTTAACTTGTTTGTAATGCACATATCTGGGAAATAAGGCAGTTGATGTTCCAGTCATACTTTTTTGATGCATAAATAATATGTGCATTAAAAATTAATATTCCCCTACATAAAATAATCTTTCTGTATTTAGGAAACAACATTCTATTTTATCTGCTCACTTTCTTCTAATCTTGAAAGTCTGATTCGGTGTGTGTGTGTGGACGGAGTGTGTTTTGTCAACAAAATAGAATAAACATATGATTTGCTCTATATAAATTTATCTATTTTAAGATAATGCTTTATGAAAACCTCTCATACAGCAACGCCAGTTTGTGAGAATATGTTGCCATGATTTCTCTGGGAAACCATTTGATATATTCTAGTGCTGAGCCACTTGTTTGCTCTCCATGAAGACCTATGGTAATACTGAGGAAGGAAGAAGAGGACTGTCAGTAAAGTATTTGAGACCCAATATACAGCAGTACATTTTCCATTAAAGGTTTGAAAATTAGAGACTATGGAAAATAAGGGCAAGAGTTCATGTTCAAGGTGACAATTTTTTTTTTCTGGCTCCGAAGAAGTTAAATGTCAAAGGTAGACAGTGTATTAGCTTTCATATCATTTTTTTGAGCCATATATTTCTGATATTCAGGAGCGTGCTAGATATTGTCCAGACCCAATCCTATTTACTGTGTTGACTTGTCTTAATTATGCAATATTCATTATTAGAGCATTGATAATCTCATGAAATAAAGTTTGGACTAAAATGCTTCTCAATTGCCTTCTAAGACGTATGTCTCATAACTCTATGTAACATGCTTTAGATATTGTATTAAAATACCATCTCAGTTCATACATAAAATGACTAAAAATTTTTTGGAATTATTTAAACTTGTTCATTGATTTTTCACTATATAAGAATATATTTCTTAAACAACACACAATACACATAAAAGAAAATGCTCATATTATGTAAGATTTCTTTGCATTTAGGTAATTATTAATTCAGGAAATATAGAAGTTGTTGGAACCACTGATACAGAATTTAGAGTTTTACTTAGTGTTAAGCATTGTTTTATTAGTCATCACATTAAACTGAAGCCATTTGAATCTTCTTTTGGTGGCTTATTTTTGCTCTGAACAGATAGTGCTTTATGAATGCAGATATATGAAACTTCTGCAGCATTACGTGTTATTAGGGTTTAATGTTTATGATTGTCAGATCAGAACTATCTTATGCAAATTTCTCTCATGTGTTCATGCAGTCAGAAATGATTTTCAGGGTATATATATGAGTTTGAAACATGAATTAAATAATTTCTGAGGTGATTCCTTTTCTCTTCCTTGGGGCAAGACTGAATGGCTCTCTCCACTTTGTACTTATGCTGACTCACCAGACTATAAAAATAAAGCTTGATTTGTGACTCTAGAAAAAATAAACAGACTGTTGGTCCCACAGGCACTCAGACTGCTTCTAGGAAGCAAAGATATTCATAAACACTATCACTTGAGGGGGGCACTTGTCCCAGATTTTCAGTGTATCCTATGCTGTTTAGATACTGGGGCATTTTAATAATGTATACATTTTCTTATATGTTAACAGGCATATTTGCAAAATGTAGCACTTAGAATAGTAATAGTAACAATAACAACTACAACAATAATAGTAATAATAATATATTTTTTGTTAACTTCAAAATTAACACTAAGACTGTTGCCTTGAGGTGGGCAGTTTTTATATTTTGACTGCCCAGCATCAATTTCTATTTCTTATCAATACCCTGATTTTCTCATGAAAACTGATCTCTCTTCTGTTGTATGTAGTCTTTCTGACTTGCTGAAGCTCAAGGGGTCCCCACATCTCACTACTCAGGTACAATCAAGGGGTACGTGTGAAACCTAAGTTTATCCAAATAGATTCTGTCTTCTAGAATTCTAAATCTCCAGTGGAATGAAACAGGATGGAAGAAATAGCTAGAGCTCAATTATTTCAGCAGTTTTTCCCTTTCAGCAAAGCAGTTCCAGTGGGTTCTTGCTTTGTTTCTAATCCTGGTTTTTCCAGGATTAGAACTCTATGCATTTAGTAACACCCTGATATCCTTCTAATAAATTTCTCTTTATTTAAGTTATCTAGAATAGGTTTCTGTTGTTTGCAAACAAATAACTCTAATATAGGATATACCTAAGTTAAGTTACATTGGTAAGTAACACCAGCAGCTTCAACAAGGAAATTAATATGGCTTTTAAGCTGCTAGTCCAGCCTTCTGTTGGTGTCTGGAGACTATCAATTAGCAGCCACTGTTTTTGAATCTTTTTTAAACTTTGAAAAGTCCTTTTGCTCTTGACCTTCAGAAATGAACAATTCTAATAAAATATTAAAAGATACGGACCTGATTTATTTTAGTAGAATGAAAATGAAAGGAGAGAGTTGTTGGTTTTTTTTTTTTTAGCTTGACAATATTGATGTCTACTTTCCTCTAATTTTAATGCAGAAGCTGTCAGTGTATATTAGAGACAACTCAGTAAATCTTTACAGAGAGGAGACATTGAAAAATATTCTCCTGATTATCTATTTCCCTCTTGAGACCAGAACTACACTGCAAATAATATACAATATGTCTCAACCAAAATGGAAAATACAGCTAATTACCATTTTAGTAAAACACATAAGGGATTTTTTAAAAAGGTAGGTGAATATGGCCTGTTTCTAATTATCCAAGGAGAGAAACTTCCATTTCTAAATGATACATTTTCATCATATCTTCTTCCTCTCTTTGTCACTCTTCTCTGATTTGTCTCCCTGTCTCTGTAACTGTTTGTATATGTGTGCATACATGTGTGTGTGTATTATGGCCTATTTGAACTTTTCTGTTGCTCATTTGCCACACACACAAAGAATGTACAAGAAGGATTTGTAGCCCATAGTACTTTGGTAAAGGGTAGATGGAAAGAAATCCCTTTTATTGAAATCATGGCTACTTTACTCAGTTTCCCTGATATACACACTTACATAGATAAGGTAGGGAGATTCTTTACTATTCCAGTGATTCTCACTATAGTGGAAGAGTTTGATCCTGGTTACAGTGCAGCGGCTTACTCTCCATGTGCTGTTGAAAACACATAACCTTTACAGGACTTACTCTTTGTACTGTATAATGAAGCGCTTGGGTTAGTGATATCTAAGGACTTTTTTCCTCTAGAATGAGAATAGTAGAAATTCTTACAAGTGATTGTCAATATATATATCCCTAGGATCAGTTTCTTCAGTGGAGTGAAGTCAAATTCCGGTAACTGATTTACTTTTCTGTGGAAAAAAGCCAACAACAAAAATTGTGTATAATTTGCTGTATTTGCTCTGTGTTAGTTTTAGGCTCTAATAGGGGTTCTCTTCTTCATGGGATGCAGTCTTTACTTAAAATATACTATAAACAGGATGACTCATCTAGTTTTAAAATTAGAATTTACTAATCTAAGGTCAGGGTATTTGAATCACATCCTCCGAGTTTTAACTTGAAATTGAAGGCTTAGCGCTTGCTATTGCTTTTAGTAGTTTACTAACTTGGATATAGGCCCTTTATGTTCTGTCTCTATGAGGAAAGTATTTTACAACATAGAACACTGTATGGTTCATCTCTCAATTTTTAAAAAAAATTTTTTTCTATTTTTCTCAGAATAAGTTTAATTTGACAAACATTTACTGAGTGCCAGGCATGGTAGTAGAAGATGAAGGTACAAAACAAAATAATTGCTGTATTATGCAACAGTAAGTTACAACAGTCTACTTACTGAATATACCTTTCCAACTTTCAATCCCTTTTTTTCACTATATCCATGCATTAAATTTAAGATAACTTTTAGTTCCTTGATTCTTCAGCTTTCTATTTCTCCATCCTGATTTCATTTTCCTCTGCATTTAATCTTGAAACTTTCTCTCAGTCCTTCTCCCTCCGATAATTTCAACAGTTTTGTCTCCACGTCTTTCTCTCTAGCTGCACTTCGAGGCACAGTTGGCAACCTGGATTCTCTGTTTACTATGTCCAGGCAACTGAACACTGGTAAAGGAAATCACATAACTATGGGGGTATTGGAGAAAGTAGATTTACAGCTTCTAGCTTCAATTGGGTACTTAAATCTTCCTGGAAATCTTTTAAGCTTTTCATCAGTCTCTCTTCCATGCATTATTATTCTAAGCTCCCACAACCCTTCTCAGATTCCCTAAGCTACTCCTATTCTTTGACTCCCAGAAGTAGACTGTGCCTTGGAATTAATGGTGAAAACAGAGTAGATTAGACTAGGAGGATTCTTCTAGTTTCTCAGCCTTTCACCTACAAAATATCTGTATATACTCTAGCCTTTTTTCCTCTCTTCTCATAAGAAGCAGTCATTTTTTTCTTAAAAAATATCCTTCCTACTTTGCCATGGGTCCCACATCATCCCCATTTCCTCAGGCACTTCATCAAGCATCATGATTGGATCTCATAACTTGAATGTTTCTTACTATACTGACTCCATTCAGCAAACTTTCACCTCTGCAACCAAACACAATTAATAAATCCAGAACTCAGTCTCGTATATTATTGCAGGCATTACATCATATCGTTCTGTCCATTAACAACCAAAGAAGTAGAGAAACAATATCTCTACTTCATATGCATGCCTCTTATATGTAGCTTACTGAAATAACTCAATTTCTTTCTGTGTCCTGGAAATCAACAAAACTACTTTTGCCAAAGTTGCCCAAAACTTCTAATTGCAAAATTGAATGAATTATTTATGGTTCTCATATAATTAATTTCTGAGTGGTGTTAGATAGTAGGATTGACTATTTAATTTTTCTTCTCATTGAAATGCTTTCCTTTCTTGGCTTCTTTGTTTTCCTTCTATTTTTCTGAGCTTTCTTAGCCTCCTTTTTGTACCTATATCCTCCACATATTCCATGTTTCAGTGTTTTTCATGGTTTTATCCAAAGCCCTACTATCTTAAAAACATATTAGGTGACAAATGTGTGAATTCTCCCAGATTTTCTGTCACCTCAATATTGACAACAACTGTTTCTATGGTCTCCCCTGTATCAGAAAGGAGAAACTGGGAACTGTGTTTCTGAGAAGACCCATGGCTATAACAAAGAAATAGTTTAAATTGATAACTCCACAATCCTGATTTGAAGCACAACTCACTTGCAGGCATCATGGCATATCTCCAACAGTTCTAAGATAGCTCCTGTTGGCTGCTCAGTGGCACCTCAGCCTTCTGTGTCCTAAATCAGTTGTTTCATTTTATCCCATTAGTAAATGGCACTTCAGTTTGACTTGGTTTTATAAGCTAAAAATTGGGAGTCATTCTATATTGTTCCAGCCATCCTCTTTCCTACTGTTCACTAAATCCTGTCAATTCCTAAATACCTCTTCAATGAATTCTGTTCTTTCTGCACTTACGGACTCTATCTTAGCTATCTTAGCTCTGTCCAGCATAATTTTCAACTGTTATTATTTTAATAGTCTTATAGCTAATGTTTCTGCCTCTCATTTAGCTTCTTTTAATTCTTAAATATCTGACTGTTCACACTCTTGTGTGATATCTTCAAATTGTTTTCCATTACCTTCAAGATAGAATTCAAACTATTTTGGGTATAAAAGAAAAGGCCATCTTTTAGTCTTGTCCTATTTTCCCCACGTCATTCCCTACATGCAGCTCCTCTTTGGACCATACCATAATGATGTTCTTTGAGTTTTTTGTGGCTTTGCATTATAGGGACTTAACCCTCTTCTTCTTTGCTTCAAGAACTACTATAAATATAATCTCCTTTCAAAAGCATTTTGATGGTCTTCAGCAATCCACTCTCAACCACAGTTGTTAAATTCTTTTGTGCCTGCCCTCCATGCACCTTGGTCTTATCTTCCAACATATCACTAATTATGCAGTATTGTAAATATATTTTAATAGCTGCAGAACTTTTATCTAGTTTATGAGAATGTCAGATCTCTGAGGACAAGGATTATATCTTTTTCTGAGTGTCGAGTGCCTTGCATAGTACCTACCAAATATAGCTATTACAGACTAAAAGACTGATAAATGAATGAATTCTAGTGGCTTCCAAAATCCATCGAGAGTACAGATATATAAAAATACTTTACAAATTTGTAAGGTGAGTGGGATTTTAAAGGTGAGTAGAATTGGTCAGTCATGGACGTGGAGCTCTGATTTTTAACTTCTCTCTACCATAAACTTATAGATGACACAGACCTTCTCTAATCTCACATTAGAGAGTTATTTACCCATCTCAGAATGATGTGAACAAGTTGGTCGATGATTAATGACTTCAATGGAAAAAATGTAACTTGTACTGTTAGCATAGTATAATTTCTTTGGCTAGACAGGTAGTCAAGTTTCACACAGAAGGAGATAGGAAGATATTTAGTCTTAGTTTTTTCACCTTGGAATGGGTTATTCAAGTTATCTCCTGAACCTACTTTCTGCTAATGATCACAAGTTATAAAAACTGTTCCACAAAATTCCTCCAGCCTGCAATATTGACTTTCCTGTCCACTAACTTTATTCTGTCTCTTGATTGATCTCATTCGCCCTTTGGATTCAGTACAATTTTCTTGCTACAAACTTGGACAATAAATATTGTGGGTCTAATTCCCAGTTACAAAGCCTCACGCTTCCTTTTGGAGTAACCCTTCCTTGGTTAATCCAGGCTAGTGTTTCCCACTATAACTGTATAATATGTAAATATCTGGAGAGCTTAAAAAACACAGATTAGAAGTTTCAAACCAATTAGAGAAATCCCTGAGTGTAGGGTTCAAGCATGAACATTTTTTAAAAGCCAGGCATGAGTGTTATTGACAGAGACCCTATGGCCTTACACAGTGACACTTTTGTATTCTAAAAGCAGAATAAAGCCACCATCCTCTATTCTTTGGAATAGGGAGTTGAGAAGAGTCTATAACTCAGTGTAGAGGTAGAGATTTCAATTGAGGCAATATTCTACTAAAGGAATTCACAGATAAGGTAGAGGAAAATAGGTTTTAGAATGGTACAATAAACAAGTCACAAAAATTACAAGATTATTGATTCAATTTAACTGTGTTCTAAGGCACACCGGATTCCTAAAATTTCACCTAAAACTTCCGTTTTGGAAACAAAGCTTTCTAATATTAAGTAAGCTTTTTATTTTTCTCCTGATTACATTGAGTAGTAGATACTTAAAAGATTTTTAGTTTTCAGATATTCAATTAAATTTTTTTCAATTCAAATTTTAAGTTTCATCTGATTGAACTTCAATTTATTTTTATTATTACTATCATCATCATCGTCGTCATCGTCGTCATTGTCATCATCATCATCATCGTCATCATCATTATTATTTTGGTACCAAACTGTTAAAAAGCTATTAAGAACATATACTCAGTGGTTTCCAATAATGGCATCGGTACAATAAAAAATTTGTTTCCAACAGTTTTGTTTCTGGGAAGCTCTGAAATATGAAAAGCTAAATCTCTGAACGCATTGTTTTTATTTGCAGGACAAAAATGAAATAGGTTTACTTTGAAATTAGAAATTGTTAATCCTATTTCCCAGAGTTGTTAACAATGAGTCACTGTTTACAGTTGGATTATCCACTGAACCAAGGGCTGTATACCATGTACGAGGGAAATTGAAAACACCTGTATGACTAGCTGCCATTGCTTTTATATTACTGCACAATGGTAAATGGGCCATCTCTTTAGGGCTACACTCTATAGCTATATTAAAATGTGCTCTCACGATTAGAAGCACATGAAAATAAATCATTTGATGAGGAGAAAATTAAAAATACAATTATTAATAAGACTCACTTAACTTTTGGCTAACCTTAATAATAACTTTTTTTCAGGTAAGCAAGTTATAAAAACATGCAGGTGTTATCAAATGCATCGTTATGCTGGGAGATAACTATTCTTTTTATGTTGTTTCCATCACCGGATAACATATGAAGCATGAACTGATCTCTTGGTCCTCATGTTAGAATGGAGATATTGTCCTCAGTCCTCTTATATAACAGTTGGGGTACTGTAGAGAAACAGAATGTGTGTGTGTGTGTGTGTGTGTGTGTGTGTGCACACTCGCGTGTGCATTCACGCATAATGGCACAATATAACATCTGTTTCTGACATTTTTGTTTATCTATCTTTCTAGAAAGATGTTTATTATAAAGAATTGAGGAACGGGCTCATGATTATGGAGGCTAGCGAGTTCCAAGATCTGCAGTGTGATTCGGCCAGCTGGAGACCCAGGAGAGCTGAGAATATATAGTTCCATTCCAAAGGTCAGCAGGCTCAAGACTTAGGACGAGTTAATGTTTCAGTTAAAGTCTGAAGGCAGGAAAAAAGCTACCTTCATATTTTTGCCTTTTCTGAGTATCACTTATACTTGGATTCCCTATCTCTGTCTCTCTGTCTTCACACACACACACACACACACACACACACACACTTCAAATCCACCCTTTCTCAATGGGTCTTATTGTACTTTCACTTAAATATTGGCAATAATAGAATGTTCACGTAATTATATTTATATACATGTATCTTTTTTGGGGGGGGTTACCCGATGGAACCTTTAATTCCAAGCAGAGTCCCCCCTCCCCAGCATTATCACATGCATCGTGCCCAGGATCTGGGCAATAAAACCCAGACCCAGAGATAGACAGATCTATACCTATTTACATCTATATATAAAAATTATATACAAATATGTATTTGTAAAGAGGAAAAGCTGGGAGTATGATTAAGGTAGGGCAGAGAGTTAGGTGACAAATGCAGTGTAAGGGGGTGGTGCCCCAATAACTTACATTCTTTAGGTATGGGTAGGAACAGGACCTGGTAGCCAGGACATTCAGAAATGCTCCTGTAGCCTGGCCTCTTGATCCCATCCAAGGGAGTTTGAAGGCCTGGGTTCTGCCCAGGATTTGGGCTGGTACTAGAAGGTAGAGTTCTAGCTGACTTTGCCTGGAGGCTGATGGTGGGCAAGGATTTTGTTTTGGTGACATCTCCACTCTAAGCCAAGGTTTTAGGGGAAGCCACAGGTTTGGAGCAAGAGTCTTTGAAGCTTGGGGGTCACAAGTAGAGGACGAGGTGAACTAGATAGAGGGCAGGGCGGCCACCCTGTTTGAGATCTCCCTGAGCTGGAGCCTGCTTTTGCTAGAGTCAAAGAGGCTGGAGGTCATGGTGATGGGGGAGCTGTAAAAGGTGAAGTGAGGAGGAGTGCTTGGGTACACACGGGATCCTGGAGCTTTCCCTGCCTGCCTGGCTGCTTCCCACTCTCACCCTCCTCCTTCCAGGGCTGGGGGTTCTACCCACCCATTGCTCAAGACAGCTGACAGGTCTGACCTCTTAGGTGCCATATTTATTTTTCCTTAATTTCTTCTGGGAACCTTCATGTGGGGATGGAGACAGGAAGAGGTCACAAACATTTACTCTGTGTGTGCTTGAGTCCAGGCTGGATTTGCCCCATCCAGTGAGGACCAGGGGTGATAGAAAGAGGACTGTGCCCTCATTGTGGGGAAGGAAGTCCATGTCCCACAACCCCAGGGCTGCAGAAGACATGGAAAATACCCTTGAGAAGTCCTTGTCTGACAAATGCCTGTCAAGCCTGGAGGCAACTTCATTTGCCCCTTACTGGTCACCACCAGCATTTCATAGGGACAGATCGCCAAGGTGTGAGCTTCCATTCTCACTCCCCATGGGCTGAAGTCTGAGAGGTATAGTAAGTTCAGGGTGGTCCTGCCATAGGCAGAGAGAGAACAATTAGACTTTCCATGGTGTAAGGAAGTATGAAAGAGTGTCCAGTCCAGTAGGGACTGGTTCTCTCTGGATAGGCAATGACTTTTCCATCTCTTCTTTCAAGACCATCTTTCCCAAGTTGGACATCACCTTACTGAATTTCTCTCTCTGATGCTTCCTTGAGTGCCATTTCTTCTCTGGAGTTACCATCACCCTCCTCTTCCTTCTCTTCGTCTGCCTCCCTGTGAGATGCCTTTTTAAAAAAAAAAAAAAAAAAAAAAACCCTATTTATTTATTTATTTATTTAAAATTTATTTATTTATTTATTTATTTATTTATTTATGGCTGCATTGGGTCTTTGTTGCTGCACGGGCTTTCTCTAGTTGGGGTGAGCGGGCGCTACTGTTTGTTGCAGTGTGTGTGCTTCTCTTTGCAGTGGCTTCTCTTGTGGAGCATAGGCTCTAAGCGTGTGGGCTTCAGTAGTTGTGGCGTGTGGTCTCAGTAGTTGTGGCTTGCAGGCTCTAGAGTGCAGTCTCAGTAGTCGTGGTGCACAGGCTTAGTTGCTCCACGGCTTGTGGGATCTTCCCAGACCAGGGATCGAACCCGCATCCCCTGCATTGGCAGGCGGATTCTTAACCACTGCACCACTAGGGAAGTCCCTGAGATGCCTTCTGCTTCCTCCATTCTGTCTCCACAATGAAGAGTCATGGGAGGCAGACCAGTAGTCAGTTTCGATCTTGGCCATCTGGTTGGAGTCAGGAGGCTGGGATACAGGGAACTTGGGTGATTCAGCGATGAGTTCCTCAATGAAGCCTTGCTCTGAGGGCTGCCTCCCATGAACTCTCTCTGTTTGTAGATGAGTAACTTCTTGTAGATGTTGGAATCTGGGCAGGTGGTCTTGGGATGATGGAAATGGTAGAGGCTGGTTCTTGGGGCTAAAATCTGAGAGATGGTTCCAGGAGACCAACTCTCTGCCCACACATCCAGGGTGATGGAGATGGTAGGGGGGTGTTGATTTGAGTGACAGTGAGCTCCTGGCTTCTGGGCAGCTCCACATGTTCCATGAGGGAAGGTAAAGTGGGGCTTGTAGATTGTGAGGTTAGGCCACCCCATGTCCAAGATGGCCTTGTCCTGGGGGGTGGCAGCCAAGTCCTTGTGCCCAGCATGTGATTGTCCATTGATTTGTGTGCTAGTTTGTGTGCTAGCTCTATATTTCCAGCTGCCATTAAAATAAATGCACAAAATGTTTATTTGTGTACCATATAAAATAAGCCAGGTTATCCTCAGCAGTTTGAGAGAGATTAAAGTTTCTGGAAATGACTTTTAAAGGACTATAATACCAGCCACGACTAGATAAGTTTAAAGCAACTGTTTTTTGAATTGAATGTAAATTCCCATAAAATAGGCTGTCTGTGGGGTTTTGTAAACTAGATGCCACATAGTAAGAACAATGAATGATAAATTTGATTATATAACATTAACAATATTATGTACGCAGTTTAGTCCCAAATAGATGAACACTTATGTATTTATAAATAAATTTAACATAATATATTATATTAATATAATTTTCTGAGTTAGCAAACATACACTACAGTTAAAATTTTTAAAGGACGGCTATATAAACATGAATAGAAATAGATTTATAAGCAGTTTTCCCCACAATTCAGTTGATAGTCTTGAGCAATCCTTAGTGCTTATACTCCATTGGGTCAAGTCTGTGACTCAGCATCAGAATTTGACTGCTTAGATGAATCAATGATTTTATATTTTTTAAAGACTCCATCTTTTACCTTGATCTCTGAGATGACATTGTTTATTTTATTACCTCCCCTCCACAATTTCTAATTATTTGGATACTTTTATTTTAGTTGTGTCATAGTGGTAGCAGAGCAAAACAGTGGATCATGAAATCAAGAGAACAGCTGAAAGACCAGTACAAGCAGATTTAGGTCAAATTAGTGGTATTCAATAAGGTTAAACATAGATGTATTTTCTAGGAAAGCTATAGTTAAAAACAAAAGCAAAACATGGATAGCTGAATTGGCAAAGAGATACTTTGCAGACCACCGACTCAGTATTACATTACCTCCCAGTTGTTTACTTAAGGACAAACAGGGCTCCTTCAGTTTTTGCTTATGAAGACAAAGGGGAAACCTTCTGTTTTAAGTAGGGTGTGGCTTATAGAAGCATCTTATTAAAATAACATTCTCCCTGTGGGCATATATATTAAGAAACAGTTCACCCAGCCTAAAATCAATTACTCCTATGGCAAAGGAATTCTGAGTTAAGCATAATTCTCAGAGGTAGTTAGCATCCCACTGAAGTTTACTACTCTCATCCAAGAGAGGAGTTACCCAATTTAATCAACTCTGAGTGTTAAACCTCAGATAATAAACAACTTAGATTATAAACAGTGCAATTATTAAGTATAATCGTTAAGACACTGTGTTTTAACTAGATAATTCACAGAATAATCAGTGGTTAGCCAGAGAGTTCTGATTGTTTAATACTTAGTTGAACTTTTATCCAGAAGTAAACACAAAACAAGTTTGAATATTAACCTATTTCCATGATTCTAGACCCTCCCCCCCTCATATGTACTGCACATTGCAGTCAGTTTTCTTTCTCAAGGAAAAAATTAGGTCTCTCTCCTGCTTTAAATATTCATCTGTTCTTCTGTGTTCTCTTGATAGAATTCAAACATGTTTACATGGCTTAAAGCACCCTTGATCTGACCCCTCTTTACTTCTCTAGCCTCATCTTTTATCTCTGTACTGCTCAATCTCTTTCCCTTTCTTCCACTTTAATTCTATACTGTGGTCATTCTGGATTTCTTTAGTTCTTGAAACATGATATAATTTCTCACCACTGGGCATTAATATAGACTGTTGCCTCTGTTGGGGACTTTATTCTCTTCCTTTTTGCCTAAGTCGTTTCATCATTTATGTTTCAATACAGATTCCAGTTCCACTGGACATTTTCCCTTGACTCACTAAGACTGGGTTAGTATTCTTTCTGCATAGTCTCATAATGCTCTGTTTTATACCTATCATAGTTCTCTCCATGCTGAACTTGCTGGCTTATTTAATACTGTGTCTATTTTCCACACTGTTGTATTCCTAGAGGCTAGGTGCTGGGCAGGTAGTAGTTGCTCAAAAAATGTTTATTGAATTACTGCATAATTAAACTCTTACTTGATGCAAAGGTGTTTCTCAATCTCTTAGTTAATACATAAATAATTCTCACAACTTAGAAATTTGATCCACTACCGTCAGAAGCAATGGCTTACTTTGTAGTGGTTTTAATGGCAAATGGCAGATATAGGAAGATTTCCATTGCATGAGGTATGTGTTGGGGACTGTATTTAGTTTGAAAAGTTCCCAGGTAACTGTGTTGTGTTCCCCTGCTGCAATATGACTTCTGGGTTAGAATCAGTAATTTAAGGATAGAAATTCTAGCTCTTCCTAAATCAGCTACGAGTTTTAATACAATTTGAAAGTCCTTAACACCAGGACATTGGGGAGGGAAAAAGAAGACCTTATAATTAAGATGTTACAAAAAAAAAGAAAAAAAAGAAAGGAGAAGAAGGAAATGGCTAACCAATTACTTGTGCCTCCATTTTCCCAAGCTAGTTTTAATAGCATCATTTCTCACCTAGGAATTATTTTACTTACCATTAATGTGAGACCTGAGGGTACTACTGTTAATGGCTCCTTCAAGAACCTGTACTAGACCCCTGCTAAAATTTCTGTTTAATGGGTATATGGAGGTGTTTATTAGGTCCCAATGTTCACCCAGATAGCATGAATTTTAAACTATAGGTGTAAATCTTACCAGTAAGCAGCTACGGTCTCTTTTTCTAGCTACAGTCCATTAAAAGATTTGGCCAATGTATTTATATTAAAAAAGAAATAAGTTATGGGTATTAGTAAGTTTTTTAGAAATAAAAGAGACCAAATTGTGGTTTTTGGACTCATCATCTTTTAGGGATAATATAGAAGAGAGCTTCAGATTTCTCTTATGTTAGTCTTAATTCTGGACAGGATTTCCTAAAGTATTCAGGGAAGCACATGGGGAAAATGTTATTTTTGTTTTTGTTTTTTTTTTGCATTGGAATTTGAATCCTTTTATTTTTTTATTGAAGTATAGTTTATTTACAATGTTGTGTTAATTTCTTCTGTACAGCAGAGTGACTCAGTTATACATATATATGTGTGTGTGTGTGTATATATGCACACACACATATTCTTGTTTATTCTTTTCCATTATGGTTTATCCCAGGACATTAAATATAGTTCCCTGTGCTATACAGTAGCACCTTGTTGTCCATCCATTCTATATGTAATAGTTTGCATCTACTAACCACAAACTCCCAATCCATCCCTCCCTCACCACCCCTCCCCCTTGGCAACTGCAAGTCTGTTCTCAATGTCTGTGAGTCTGTTTCTGCTTCATAGATAGGTTCATTTGTGTCATATTTTAGATTCCACGTATAAGTGATATCGTATGATATTTGTCTTTCTCTTTCTGACTTGCTTCACTTAGTATGATAATCTCTAGTTGCATCCATGTTGCTGCAAGTGGCATTATTTTGTTCTTTTTTATGGCTGAGTAGTATTCCATTGTATATATGTACACATCTTCTTTATCTGTTCATTTGTCAATGAACATTTAGGTTGTTTCCATGTCTTGGCCATTGTGTATAGTGCTGCTATGAACATAGGGGTGCATGTATATTTTTGAATTACGGTTTTGCCCAGATAATTGCTGGATCACATGGTAATTCTATTTTTAGTTTTCTGAGGAATCTCCATACTGTTTTCCATAATGGCTGCACCAATTTACATTCCCACCAGTAGCATAAGAGGGTTCCCTTTTCTCCACACCCTCTCCAGCATTTGTTATTTGTAGACTTTTTAATGATGGCCATTCTGACTTGTGTAAGGTGGTACCTCACTGTAGTTTTAATTTGCATTTCTCTAATAATTAGTGATGTTGAGCACCTTTTCATGTACCTATTGGTCATCCATATGTCTTCTTTGGAGAAATGTCTATTTAGGTCCTCTGCAAATTTTTTTTTTTTTTTTTTTTTTTTTTTTTTTTTTTTACAGTCCCAACAAGCCTGCCTCCACTTGAGCTGCCAGTCACAAGTGGGGTCCCCAGGCCACATGCATTTCTGCCTAACTAGCTACAAGTCCAGAGATCTTCAAACCCTCCTCAGGTCCAATAGTTCACTAGAATGACTCACACAACTCAGAAGTGCTATACTGACAACTAGTTTTTTATAAAGTATATATATCAGGAACATCCAAATGAAAAGACACACAAGGAGGGTCTCAGTGCAGAGCTCCCATGCTCTCTCCCCATGGAGACACAAAGGGCATGTCACCCTCCCAGTACATCAATATGTTCACCAACCAGGAAATTCCATGAGCTTTGGTGTCGAGAGTTTTTACTGAGATTTCATACATAGGCATGAATGAATTGTTGGCAACATGACTCGATCTCCTCTGACAGATTGGCTCAAAGCCCCAATTCTGCAATGATATGGTTGGTCTTTCTGCTCACCAGGCCTCATCCCAAGTCACCTCATCTCTTAGCATCAACTCAGGTGTGAGCCGAGGGACTCATAGATAACAAAGACACTCGTATTACTTGAGGTATTCCAAAGATTTAGAGTCTCCCTCTCAGGAACCAGGGACAAAAGCCAAATTCTTTAGTATACAACAGACAGAGCCCTGCATCTGAGTGAAGGGATGTGAATTACTGAAGCCCTGGGGACCAGGCCTCCTGTTCCCGTGCACCAGACTTGACCCAGCTGCAGCAGGGCAGGAGTGTCACTGTGAGTGTGAGTGTAAGTGAGGGTGAGTGCGGTGGAAGCACAGCTTCTCCATGCCCAGACTGCAATGCTTCCCACTGGCATCCGTGGAACTGTCTGTCACCTGTCTGTATGTAGCCCAGGCAAGGGAAGATAGGTATGAGAGGGGAAAAGAGTGTGGAATGGTGGGAAGAGGATAGGTGAATCCATTCTCCACACTTCAGCCTGAGGGAACTTTTATTTCACTCATTTCTGGTCATTCTCTCCCATACCGTCCAGCCACAAGGCTCCCTTCCCCCCCACCCCAGACCAAATAGTGCAGCTATTTCCAACCTCCCACACTGGGTTAATTGCTCTTTCTTGGCTTTGCCAAAGCACCCTCCACTGCCCCCAGCCAGTCAGCTTCGTCTATTGTAGTGATCTTATTGTCTCTTTTGATTCCCCTGCCCCGTCCAACCCAGATGACAAGCTCTCTGAGGGCAGCATCTGTGCCTGTCTTCTCTTCTGTATCCTCATGCCCAAGCACATCACCCGGCACCTAGTAGTCACTCGATAAATATTTGTTGATTAGTGACTGCAGGAACAAAAATCACATGAAAGGAGGTCTCAGCTCAGAGAGGAAGGGCTGTGACCCTCTAACCATGAAGTGACTTGGCCAAGGCCACTCAGCCAACAAGTGTTCCCATAGCCTGGCCTGTCTAGACTGGGCCCTCTCTGGAGCCCTATTCCTCCTCTGCCCAGAATCATAAAAACAGAATGGGGCAGACAAGAAAGGTAATTGTCGGAGCAGAAGCCAGTAAGACAGAGAGGAGAGGGGATTGGCAAAACAGTACTGGACAGCGTCCCAAAGCTCTTTTCTTCCCTCTGCAAATTTTTGATTGGGTTTTTTTTTGTTGTTGTTGAGTTGTATGAGCTGTTTGTATACTTTGGAAGTTAAACCCTTGTTGGTCACATCATATGCAAATATTTTCTCCTGTTCCATAGGTTGTCTTTTCATTTTGTTTATGGCTTCCTTTGCTATGCAAATGCTTGTAAGTTTGATTAGGTCCCATTTGTTGATTTTTGTTTTTATTTCTGTTGCCTTGGGAGACTGACCTAAGAAAACATTGGTATGATTTATATCAGAGAATGTGTTGCCTGTGTTCTCTTCTAGGAGTTTTATGGTGTCTTATAATTAATTCTTTAAGCCATTTTGAATTTACTTTTGTACATGGTGTGAGGGTGTGTTCTAACTTCATTGATTTACATACAGCTGTCTAACCTTTCCAGCACCTTTTGCTAAAGAGACTGTCTTTTTCCCATTTTATATTGCCTCCTTTGTCGAAGATTAATTGACCATAGGTATGTTGGTTTACTTCTGGGCTCTCTCTTCTGTTCCATTGATCTGTATATCTGTTTATGTGCCAATACGATGCTGCTTTGATTACTGTAGCTTCGTAGTATTATCTGAAGTCTGGAAGGCTTATGCCTCCTGCTTTGTTCTTTTTCCTCAGAATTGCTTTGGCAATTCTGGGTCTTTTATGGTTCCATATAAATGTTAGTATTATTTGTTCTAGTTCTGTGAAAAATGTCATGGGTAATTTGATAGGGGTCACATGAAATCTGTATATTCCTTTGGGAAGTATGGCCATTTTAACAATATTAGGTCTTCCAATCCAAGAGTATGGGTTACCTTTCCATTTCTTTGAATCATCTTTAATTTCCTTTATTAACACAGTATTGACTGGAGACATATTAGTAGGTCTTTTGTTACCCAAACATTATTGACTGGAGATGTTATCAATACGTTCATAGAGAGTGCTACAATTAATATCACTGTGCGAAGTTGTTAGAGCTTACAGTTGATCAAGGGTTCATTATACAACTTATGATTGTCATTATCATTCGCATTCTGCTCCATTAGGTTTTTGTTCCAACCTTGTGTATGTTATAAACGTAAAATTTTCAAAAATGACACATCGCGAAATTTTGAGTGAAGAAGAATTTTTTGGTGAATTTTATGCAGATACTTTCTCTGATTGTCCGAGCGACACATATACTAGTGTCTCAGAAGGTGATAGTTCTTCAGAACATAGTTCTGATTCAGACGATGTGACTGTTAGACCAATAAAAAGACAAAAACTTTAGTGATTGATTCTGATATGGAAAGTGAAAATGAAACTCACAGTGCTGGAGAATGCTCCTTTGCTTCTACAGAAGAGTGGAGTGAAGACAACATTTCACAAAAATTAGAAGACTTTACAGGTGTGTCAGGTGTAACTATTGAATGTAATAAACAACAGAGTGTTAGTGAAATAACAGAATTAATTTTTGGCTGGCCAAAATAAAAATCTATGGCCACAGGCATTAGTTTCTGCAAAAATCCCCTGGGCAATAATGAGTTAATGTTTTATAGTTCTCAGCATATAAGTCTTTCACCTCTTTGGTTAGGTTTATTCCTGAGTATTTTATTTTATTATTTTTTTTGGTGTGGTTTTAAAAGGTATTGTTTTTTTTACATTCCCTTTCTAATATTTCATTGTTAGTGTAACGAAATGCAACTGATTTCTGTGTGTTAATCTTGTATCCTGCTACCTTGCTGAATTGATTTATCAGTTCTAGTAGTTTTTGTGTGGAGTCCTTAGTGTTTTCTATATATAGTATCATGTCATGTGCATATAATGACAATTTTACCTTTTTCCTTCCAATTTGGATATGTTTTATTTCTTTTTCTTGTCTGATTGCTGTGACTAAGACTTCCAATACTATGTTGAAGAGAAGTGAGAATGAGCATCCTTGTTTTATTCCAGATTTTAGCAGAAAAGCTTTCAGTTTTTCACATTGAGTATTATATTGGTTGTGGTCTTGTCATAAATAGCTTTTATTAAGTTGAGATATGCTCCCTCTATACCTACATTGGTAAGAGTTTTTTTTTTAATCATGAATGGATGTTGAATTTTGTCAAATGCTTTTTCTGCATCTGTTGAGATGATCATGTGGTTTTGTCTTTTCTTTTGTTGATGTGGTGTATCACATTGATTGATTTGCATATCTTCTATGAAGATAATTTTATTATATCTATTTTAATATTACTTAAAATATTCTCTTTTCCCAAAAAGGCCTTACCTTTTACCTCTGTTGAAATTCTTCCATTTGTCTGAGATGTGTCTCAATATTATCTTCAAATTTTGAAAGCATAATTTTTAATTAAAATTTTTTGTTGCTCCAATTATTTTGTATCTCTAGTATGGCAATTAAATCTTCATATATTATATTTGTGCTTTTCTGAAGATGCAATTTACACTCACAGAATAGGTTTTTTGATGATATGGACTAATGTCTTATTTATTCGTTTACACTGTATAATTCATAGCAAAACATCTTGAATAGAGCAAAGAGTTTTTGAATTGCTGAGCTATTTTCAGAAAAAAATCAATTATAGTCTTACTTATATTGAAGAAAAAAGAAAGGAAAGATAATGTTTATAAAGTAGCTTAAAATTCTGAGGGGAAATTTCAAAGATATTTTGCAAGTTTTTATTTCACCTGCCAAATAGTGTTTATGTATATATTTAAAAATTTAACAAATTCAAGTGTAAAGTATTGGAACTGGGGATTTTTTTAAACTACTGGTTTATTCTACATCATTGTTTTGTTTCATCTTATAGTAATTAATATATGTCAGTGATCTTATTAGATCACACGTGCAGGAGTCATAGTAAATGTAATTTTGAAGCTAGCCTGAGTAAGAGATTTGGAACTGATATATGCCCAAAGAAGTTTTGTGATTTTCTGTAACTTGCAAATATCTGAAATCTTTTCAGCTGATCCATTTGAGAATTTAAGACCAGAAAGTTTAGATAAGCATCTTAGGAATTATGACTCTGTTTTCTCAAATGTGGCAGGTGTGCAGCACTTTATTTTGGCTTTCATACAGAATCTTAATCCATGAGGGAAGTATGCCACTTTATCCGTCTCAGTCATTAGTTCTACTGACACCACTAAATTGTGAGATACAAATGCAATCATGGATAGCACACACCTGTTTAATACTTAACAGCTCTTGTCATGGTGGTCATTTAAAAATAGTGTGGTTCTAAATGCATCCCTATTTCCTGGGCAAGGCATTGTCAGGTTGGCAGATTTCCCCACTGAGACACTTGTCCGCCACTGCTTCTGTGTCCATCATGTCCTTTCATTCCTCCATTAGCAAGCAGTCATTCAGCTGAGTTCCCTGTTGCCTCAGCTGGACCCTTAAAGCTCTCCAAACTTATAGTACTCAGATGCTCCAGGACTGACTCTTTTTATTTCTTTTATTCCCAAGAATGGCCAAGTAGATATGTGTTACACTTGGGTTTATGAAGGAGTCAAAGCAAAACAGCCTGCTCTGCAGTTAAAAACAGGGAAGTCTCACAATGAGTTGTCCCAACTCTCTGACCTGGGGATAAACCGGGCTGATTTATTGATATTTTGAAAGCTTTTTTTGCTCAGATCTCATTACAGTGCCTTAGATGCTGCCCCAATGTCCTCTGGTGTGAATAGCAGAGTAAACTACAGCCCAGGGAAAGGGTTGAGCACAGCTTTCCAGAGGGATCAGACCTTTCTCTTTATTATCAACGGCAACAACAATAACAGCAACCACCACCACAAAAAGAAAAAGATATTTTCTATTTTTTACTTATACCCACAATTCCTGTCTAGTCAGGTCACACATTTGCCTAGAGAATACCACTAAAATCCTTTCAAACCAGTTTTTGATGTTACTCATGTCATTTTGCTGTAATGTCAGAAATGTGATCATGGATATTTTTAAAATGTAGTTGTATTGTAATTTAAGACAGTGTGTGCCTGCAGCATTCATCATTTAAGAAAATGGTGTTTTTCTCTTTCAGACCCCAATTTCCCCTCATTATTAGAGAGCTGAATTCTAAATCAAAGATTGTGGAGAAGAGATGTGCAAACTGAATAAAACATTTCCAGAAGAGCCTGAATAATGGTTCTGAATAAAGGGAACTGAAATGTTCTTGAATTATAATTGGAAAAATTCAAGTGGGTGTACCCAGGAGCACATCTACTAAGAAGAGGTTAGTTATTATTACTATTAGTGCTATTTAACATTTATGGGGCCCCAATAGTTTTTTTAGTTCTGAATTGAACACAAGCGGTCTAAGTGATCTCCCATCCAAATTATCCATGTGGAGATTCACCTGTAATCATTCTCCCTGCAGAGAGACAGCACTGATAAACAACCCAGAACAGGTGGGCTGTTAATGCAGAATAAAGTGATTAGACAAATATGGCCTTTGAAAATATCATTTGATACTTTCTTCTCTTACCTGATTTCTCCATGGCTGGGCATTCAGAAGTTAGTGAACACATCTGTTGGACTCATACAAGGCTGCTGAGAAGTTGAAGAAGGAAGTAAAGGTAGATTGAGAAGGACTGAAGATTAGGGTCAATCTCTGACCTCAAGGATTTTATGCTCCACAGATAAGTAATGGAATGTCTTTTCTTCTTTATCTCATATCAATAATATAGAAAAAATACTGAATGCTACGTTTGAGAAATTGTCTCTGATACTTAATTCTGAAAAACCATAGTAGAAAAATTTCTGGAGTAATGAATATTATTGTCCAGAGGAAATTAAAAATAAGAGAGTGTAATCTTATGATAATTAAATGTTAGAATTGAGAAAGGTAGATATGTGAGTCATGACAGAATCTATAAGAATGAATTCATGCTTCTATGTGTAAATTTCTGTGCCAGTTACTTTCTATGTAAAAAGGAAAAACTGGTTCCACCACCTAAGAAGAAACTAAATATCCAACAATAATTATAATACAGGGGACAGTTTGAATTTTAAGCTAAGAAGTAGAGACTTTATTCTCTAGGCAATGGGGAGCTGCTGAAAATTTTTGAGCAGGTGAGTGACATGCCCGGAATTGTGTTTTATGAAGATTAACCTGATGGCATTTTCAGGATTGATTAGCGTGAAGTCTGTATTGTGACAGAACAGATTGTGATAATGCAAGTCTGAAATATGGTGTTGGCAAAGAGAATAGAAATGAAGAAATTGATTTGAAAGATCCATGACAGTAGAACTTCGGGACTTGATTATTAAATATGGGACCTGAAGTTAGGGAGACATCAGAGATGACTCCAGAAACTTTGAGCCTGAGATGAGAAATCAAGAATGTCCTGACTGTCACTGGTTTATTATTACCTCCTGGATGCTTTGAATCATGTAATCAATTGCATTTCTAAAATCTTGGGTCCAAATCCCAAGTGGATTTGGGATCCACATCTACTTAGTGAACTGCATCGTCCTGGCATCTATTTTTTGCACAGTGATACATTGTCAACCGTAGGTTTTACATTATTGAAAAGTACAGTGTGTGTGGCAAAACTAAAGTTGACTAGACCAAGAACACAGAAAAAACTTGCATTTAATATGCTAAAAAAAATTAAACCTCAGGAAATAAAAATTATAGTAAAAATCCACTTCCACAATAAACAAGATCAATCTGAGTTAGAAATTTGCTTTAAATTTATTCATCCCATTGAAACCAAATCACTAGTTAAACACACACACATATAGTTGTTCAGGAAATACTGCTGAAGTGGTGTAATCTGCTGAGGCAGATTCTCCTAGAAGTTTTATATTATGCAAAGTGATTTCTTTTTAAAGTTTTCAAACCAACCCTTACTGACTTGAAATTTAATGTATCTTACACTTAACTTCTTTTTTGCCTTTTTAGTAAGTCTCAGCCAAACGCTTGTATAACTGCTTGGCACGTTCACAAATTATGATGATCCTGAAGGACATGTATTTATACTTTTCTATCTACATATTGAGAACATGTGGTTTAAATAGAAGCCTTATACCTGCAGTATCCCCTAGATTCATTTAAGTGGCCCAGAAAAGTGGGGAAGTAGTCATTCCAGTAGACTATTTGTTCATGGGGATTGGAACTATTCTATGTAGAAATATATGCATGCAGTTTAAAATTTTTATGCAGATATATATAACTGCACAATATAAAATAATATATATTTTTCCATTCTATAGAAAAATAAAAACATGATTGCCAAAGCCACAGATAAGACATTACTGTACTAACTGCATTCATTCATGATTTCAAATATTTTCCACCTCTATTTTCCTGTTTTGAATTTCTCATCTTTATTGAAAACTTTATTTTCTTTTATAATATGTGGTTTTGTAATTCTTATATATCACTTAGCTGACATTCTCAACTGTAGAGTTGTCATAGAGGCACATAAAGCCAGAGGATAAATGTCACCATCTTCATGGAAAGCGTGAAACTGTTGCTCCGATTTTTTTGGAGAGTTTCCAAAGGTTTAGCATTAAAATAAACATTTACCCTCCCCCCTCCCCATGTCCTCAGGTCCATTCTCTATGTCTGCATCTTTACTCCTGTCCTGCCCCTAGGTTCTTAAGAACCTTTTTTTTTTTTTCTTAGATTCCATATATATGTGTTACCATATGGTATTTGTTTTTCTCTTTCTGACTTACTTCACTCTGTGTGATAGTCTCTAGGTCCATCCACCTCACTACAAGTAATTCAATTTTGTTTCTTTTTATGGCTGAGTAATATTCCATTGTATATATGTACCACATCTTCTTTATCCATTCATCTGTCGATGGACATGTAGGTTGCTTCCATGTCCTGACTATTGTAAATAGAGCTGCAATGAACAGTGAGGTGCATGTATTTTTTCAAATTATAGTTTTCTCCAGATATATGCCCAGGAGTGGGATTGCAGAATCATATGGTGGCAGTACCAGTTTACATTCTCACCAACAGTGTAGGAGAGTTCCTTTTTCTCCACACCTTCTCCAGCATTTATTATTTGTAGACTTTTTGATGATGGCTATTCTGATCAATGTTACCTCATTGTAGTTTTGATTTGCATTTCTCTAATAATTAATGTTGAGTAAAATATTGTTAATCACCAATTTAATTTGTGTATTTCCATCTTGGTAGAAAACTGAAATACTTTATTAACTTGGTAAAGTTATTTATATTGAGGTTTAGTCACATCAAAGTAATAAGTTTTAGTGAGAATATAGAGCTAGATTACACAAATACCTCTATTTCATGGTATATGAGCAGAACAGTGGGTAATTCTGAAAAGACAAATGGAAGGTCTTAATCTCTTTAACCTTATGAGATTAAAAATTCCCATTTTAAGTGAATAAAAAATGCAAACATTTCAAATAGATCATGGTGCAATTCACCATATTAGTTCATCAGCAAAGGTTGATAATTGAAATACTATTCAGTTTCCTCAATGGACCTGATTTATTATTTTGCGACTAGATACAAATTAGTTTGAAATAAAAATGCTGCCCTATTCAACTTTGCTCCTCAAATGTCTACAGATGCAGGTAGTATTTTCAATGGAAAGATAAATTTCAGAAATACTCTGAAGGTTGAGGGCAATTCTTTTTTCCTTACTCCTGAGTTTTTTTGTGATATAAAATAGAAACATACATAGCCTTCTTATATACTTGATGACACTTAAGCCAATTATCTGTTTTCTTCTAAGCTCCAAACCAGACATGAAGTATAAATAACTTAGGTAAAACTTAAGACAATAAAACAAACCACAAACAAGGTAGACTTTTAAAACAAATTAGGAAATGTGACCCATTGTACTAAGGACAGTTCTCCTTATGCAAATCTGTGGGTAGAGATGGTTTTGTCAGTAATTTAGAAATAATGCCACCTCATTTTAGTCTGAGTTATCTCTGCAAATTGAATCTGGTAGATTTAAATTTTTCCCCTCTATAACATGGAGAGTGATCCTAGAGATTTTCTGGGGACTCCTTCTTCAACTTAACCTTAATTTTGTAAGTGTGGCAGAGGTGAGAACAAAGACATTTAAAGTCACCACTTACATTTCTCCTAGTCAAAGATCACTGGGAAAAGATGTTTGATTCTTTAAGGTTAAAGTATTTTAAACATTTTAAGACTTTTCTATACATGGAAAGATTTGGAACAGTCCTTCATTCATAGATGAGTGTGACAGTATCTTAGGGGCATCTAGGATTGGGACTCTGAGCATAGTTTCTCAAAATGCTGTGAATAAGCCACTGCTAGGTCATGAGCTAATTTTAGGTGATAGAAGAACAAATACTTTTTCACTTTAGTAGCTGAGTTTTTCTATTTAAATTATGGGGTAGGGAAATACAGCTAACAAAATATACCAGAGATTTCAGAAGATAACTGGAGTTAGTGTGAAATATTTGAAACAAAATAAGTAGTGTCTCAGCAAATACCTTTCTTTTTCATGACACATTGACATACATATCTTACAAGGATATGGCCCAAATTATGAAAATATTATACAAGTAAATGAACTTTGGGAAACACTGCCTTTAAAGGGAAAAATTAGGTGAATTATTTATTTTTCATTCTGTTTGTCTTATTTCAGAGATGACTGAGCATTTTTTTGCTTTCACCACCAATGAACAAGAGTGAGTGCATTAGATTAATATCTTCCAATTGACAAAACATAAGCAACTTTGTATGTACTGCCTGCTAATATATTTCTTTTGATTTAAGTAACACAAGAATTGATTTTAAATTGTACATTGTGAAGAAAGTTAATCAGTTTTACATAGGGTTCTTATTCCAGGTTAGAAATTTTGAGTATCCAGAGAGCATGTGTTGGGTAAACCTGCTTACACATTTATTCTTCCATTTGTACATTTGTTGTACATCCAACAAATACTTATTAAGTTTCTATCATCTCTTTCAGTTAACTATAAAATACTTATTATAATATTCATTTTTTTAAATTGCTTGCTTGATTTTTGTTAATATCAAGGAAAAGAGAGCTACCCACAATTGTTAGATAAAATTATCTTGGATTTGGGCTTTTTTTTGTCATAAAGGAATCTAAAGCAGTATTTTTCAAGTTTTGGGTACTGAACCTTCTAAAGAAAAGTCTCCTGAGATACCTTCCAAAATTTAAGTTCTCTAGGAGTGGGGCCCGGTAGTCCACACTTCTAACAAGTTTTTAGGTGATTTCTGTTTTGTACTTAAAAGATTGGGAGCCACTCAAGAAGAGAGTAGGGACTGAGTCAAGAGTTTGTGCAGAATTCCGCATGTGAATGGATGTAAAACACACTCCTTAAATTATTAATAAATATGGGCCTATAATTTGAGGAATAGTGGATTGCTTTTTTCTTCTTTCATCCTCAACTCCCCTCCTTTGCTTCTCCTTTCTCCCTTTTGCTTCAACCCCCTCCTAAAGCAAACACATGTAGGTTTCCAACTTTTAAACCTACAACTACTTTGAAAAAGATGACTCCTCCACTGTTATATCTTTATATAATCTTGGAGATCACCCAAGTGCAATGCTTTGATTTCATATCATTTTCAAAAATGCTTAAGAAGAGAACAAAACACACCCACAGCCCCTAAATATGGAAGCTGAAAAATAAAGTGCTGTGTTTCACAGAATGCTACGGCTTGAATATCTGACTATGCTTTAAGATATTTTCATTGATTCATGTGATTCATTTTCTGTTGAGCTGATCAAAAATTGTCAGAGCAATTGTTAGTTTTAGGATAATTTTTCTGCTACCTCTGTCTGTACCCTGGTGAGAAAAAAAAGTTGGGGGGAGTTAAACACATCTTGTTCTAATGCAGAGATGAATAGCACTGAAAGAGTCCCAGTGTGGCACTTCTGGCATTGGTCAAACAAAGCTGAAAAGCAACATGGGACAAACAAGGAAAAATGGGGGGGAAATGTTCCCATAAATTCAAAATTAAGTTCCTCCTTCAATTTCCTTGAAGCAAACTCCCTGTGGTGAACATCTGGCAGGCCATTAACTTTTGTTACTTTATTTATTAAAAAATCTTAAGGTGAGAGAAATTTCTCCATTTGGAGACTTGAGTTAGCATTGAGACTGAAATCTGGGCCATCATGTTGTCATTTGTTGAGTACCCATGAGCCTGCAGAACATATTGCCCTCACAAACTTTAAGTTTTCCACCAAAGGTTGCAGTTCTTTGTCCTGAGAGGTTTTTTTTTTTTTTTTTTTTTTTAATATATAAATCAGCTGATCAGTGGCCTGTATCTTCTGGGGGAAAAGTGACTGCCAGATTCTTTATGCTTTATAGCTTCTTGCTTGCATGTTTTTTACTGTATTATTTTCTACAGGAGCTTGAATGTCAAAACTATTTACATAGAGCTTTTTCAGTGATCCATCAAAAGGATGTGAACTGTTGATTGCACCATTTTCTTTATTTGTACAGCTGCTATAACCTTCAATCTAAATCATTTTCTTACTGTGTCTTCCCTTTCTCTTTTCTTTTTTCTTTTTTCTCCTTTGTGAGCTAACCATCACTTTCTAAAGTAAACGTTTCATATTCCACCATCAAAACTAATTTTGATGTGTACATTAACTTCTAAGCCATGAAGTTACCTATTAGTTATTACTTATTAGGTTGTTTTTTATTAAAAATTCTGGGTAAATGTTAGAGAAAGGAGTGCAAATGGCTTATTTTTTGTTGAATTTAATGTAATTTATGAACTTGCATCTTTGTTTCTTTGATTTCATGTATACATCTATCTATTACATTTCTATCTATCTATAATATATCTATCTTAATTATTTAACATAAGATTTTTTAACCTAAGCAACTTTAAGTTAAAATATTTACTCAGTGTTATGAATGATTCTAATAGATTTTTTCAAATTAACACAGATATTCCTGTTTATTATAATTAATTTGTTTCTGAACATTCATACAATAATTACAACAAACTGCTAACAAACTCTGAATGTTTTGCTGAGAAAAACTTTTGAATGTTCTTCTTTTAGTCTAACAAAGCCTTTTTTGATTGTAGGCTTATACTAAAACTTCTGAAACAATTCCAATGGCTTTTTTCCATTTATAAACATTTTTTGATGATAATATTATTTTTGAGATGTAAAACATTAAGTATAAGCAGCTGAATCTTGAGTTTTCTCTCTAGATTCTACTATAACTGCTTAGTAATTTACATTAAAAAATAGTTGTTATATATTTTTCTTTAACAGTCTCAGCTTAACTAAATATCTACATCTGCATCTATCAATGTATAAAATGCTGTGCTGTTTGCAAAGTGAATTTTGTAGAATTCTTTTGCATTTGACAGTAGCTCTGGAAGTTGAATTAGGGTGGATATGATTATGGAGATGAGAAGTCAAGCAGGAAAGATGACTTTGAATAAGGAAAACTGAGGTTCAGACTTCAAGGGATTTTTATAAAAGTTTGTGTGAAGAGTAAGTGCAAAGTTCTATGATTCTAAATGTGCACTTCTTTCCAGTATAGTGGGGTTTATTATATTTTTTGAGAATTTTTAATTTCATTGAGCCATTTTTAAACACATATACAAAGTAGGGTATAAAAATTCAGACAATTTTATATGTAAAATTGAGTCCAATAAGTCATTGAGAGAAATATAGAACCCATAAAGAATTTCATATTTGTGTTTTTTTAATCACATGAGTAATACAGAAACACTTTATAAATTATTTCAAAACCCAGAAGTATATGGAATTAAGACTAGGATAGCCTACTTTTACATTCTCAGCAGCAGGTTCTATTTCCTTCTGCTGATGTAACAATGCAATTTCCTTATCTATTTACTACTACTTGATTTTTTTCTTTTCTTAAAATGTGTCTTGGAGTTCTTTTCATATGATTCATCTTGTTCTTTTTAATTACTTTAGAGTTTTGCATAATAGCAATATGAGACAATTTATTTACAGTTCCCTCATTGTTGAGCAATTCGTCCATATTTTTGCTGTTAAATTGTGCTCATTTGCTTCTTTTTTTGTATGCCTCCATACACAAGTGAGTATTTCTTACAGATATTTCTAGAAACAGAATTAATGGTTCTCCGTCATGCTCACTTTGAGTTTGATACATCCTGCCACAGTGCCTCCCCTATCAACAACATGTAAGTGATCATTTGTCGCCACCAGTGCCAAGTCAGATATAGTCAATTATAATTATTTTCTATAAATTATCACATTATTATTTTAATTTCCATTTCTTTGATTAATAATAGTGCTGATCAGCTTTTCAAATATTTATTTTTTCCCCAGGAATTGCCTATCCCTATGCTTTGACCACTTTTCTGTAAAGCTTCTTTCTTATTGATACGTAGAAGTACTTTGTATAATCTAGTTGAAATCTAAACATAAAGAAGACAGAAGAGTGAGGTAACTTCCCAGTCCCATGTTCTGCCATCTGCAAAATAGGGACAGTAAGGCACATTTCTCATAGTAAAGGCTGAATAGTTGGTAGTTGTTTTTATTAACTTTCTATGACTGTGTATCTGAATCTACAGTGTTCTTTCTAAAGAAGTCTATTAAGACTCTTTATGGAGCACAAGAGTACAAACTAGGGTAGACAAGTTCCCAAGATGTTAATTATATGTATTTCTGTTACCTAACTTGAAGATCCGTAAAGGGAATCTTTAAGAGGGTCTGTGGGTACTTGTCAGATATTAAGTAGAAACTCATTTTCTGATTCATTTAATCGGTACTGACGAAGAGAGTTTGCTCAGGTCCTCTCTCCAAGTATCTATCTATCTGATTCAATTGAATTTACTTCTTGTGTTAATAATTTAATCAGATACTTGCTGATCTCTAATGAATTTATTATTTGTAGATATAACTAATATACTTATGAGATTTATGGAAATTCATTTCAAATTTAATTTCATGAAATTCCAACATTGTCTATTTTCTTTGACTCTCTTTGAATTTTCAGTTCCATTGTTTATGTATAGGTATATAAGTCTATTTGCATATTTCTTCAAGCAGAGAAAGATTATTTAGAAAAATGAAGAAAGATGAAGCCAGATCTGATCAGAAGACATACCTTGCTTTTGGAGAACAGGAATCTAATTCTAGTGTCCAGGCAGACAGATTTTGACAGGTGATTTTTCTTTTATGAAAGACTATGTAAAGACTTTTTTCCCTTACAACTTTCTTATTATTGTAATTCCCTAAAATTCTTAATAACCTCCAAAGACTCTTGCATACTTTTTATCGCCTTGCTCTTTTAATCATCCTTGAAGTTGCTTATCTTATTGCTTTTATATTCTAAAACTTGCTTCTTACCCTTTGATCTGCTTATTGGGGTTTTACCTCTAAGGTTCTTAGAGCTGCCTTTTCTTGTCAGCTGACTCTGTGTGCTCTCAACATGCTTCTTTACACTTACCTTCTGCCTTTTCATCTTTCAATTTATATCATCTCTCTCATTCCTCTTTTCTTCAGCTGCATTGAGCTCGTTTTATTTTGTGTGCGTAGACGAAAAATGCCCTCATGACATGTCACTTCTAATCTTGTTTTCCATTTCTAGTGTGTATTTTATTAATTTTTTTTCTCATTTATTAACCTACATACTGACACAGTGCCAGGCTTATTTCAAGATTTTTAACTCAGTCAACACCAACTGGCATGTGTTAAACTAGGAGAAATAAAGAAATCAAACAGAATAAGAATTACTGGAAATCAACTGCACTTTCTGGACGAAGAACTTTGGTAATTGAATTGTTACATAGCCACTAGGTGTAAGGAAAGGAATACAAAATGCCCAAGATAGAACTGAGGAGAACTATTGAGTCTGTTAAATTAGATTTGAATAATTTGCTCCTGTGATAGAACCTATTCCTATAGGGAAGCATCATATGACTGAACCTGAGAATAAAATTACCATCAGACCTAAAGCTCATTTGACAATGCATAGTATTGCCAGATATGTAGCACAGTAAGTAATATAACCAAGTGCCTAATCATGACTGACCATCAGCATCGGGAAACAAACATATTCCATATGTGTTAGGCTTAAAGTAGCTTTTTTCTTTTTCTATATGTGTGAATAAGAATGAAAAAATTGAAAGATTTAAAGTTTTTCTGTTTCTGACATTTTACTGAATATGTTGAGGCTTGCTTGGAATTTTAAAATCTATTGAAAATATATTTTCAGTGTTTCCATACAGGCTAACTCTTTGCACATTTTGGTGTAAACAGTTTAGATAATCCTGCACATGTGAGGGTGTGCCAGGAGATGAAGAAAAGAAAGAGAGTGTCAAATAGGATAATTTTGCTACAGAAAGAACTGTTGGTTTATAGTGATGAAAAATGACATTAAATATTAAATATAATGAGAAATACTTGTTTAAGCTGTATCACAACAGCGAATTGCAATTATTTTTTCCAAAGGCAGAAGTCATCCCAGCATAATTCTAGTGTTTCAGAAAAATTATTTATACCTTAGAAGCTCTCAAAATAATCTTCTCTTCTTTTTGACATTTGCAGAAAAGCAGTCATTTAAGTGCTTTAGAACAGTCTTTGAGGGCCAGGTTGCTTGTTTTAGCTATAAGGATGAGTTTACTGGTCTTCCATAAGAACAACAGCTTTGGGTTAAATTTTGATGTCTTAACCTCCTAAAAAGCAAAAAGAGAAAATTTGAGTCTTCATTTTTCTGTAAAAAATATGGTAACCTAAAAAATGAACAAAACACAGAATCGGGGTGAAATTCATATATATTCTTACATAATATGGATAGATTTTTATGAAACTTAGATCACAATATTAATCTTTTTTATCAATCTGATGAAGATATATATCTCATAAAAATGTTGCCATTTCCATATATCTCAGTGTAATTTGACTACTGTCACTTCAAAAAGCAGTTAGTTGCCTGGTGAGTTTTGCTAGTTAGGTCTTGTGAAAGAGGAGAATTTATGCTAAGCCCATCCCAATTTCCCTTCATTTACTGGGGATTAGCAATCGACTGGTAGATAAATGATACCCATGGGAAGTTAAGTGCACTTTGCACTTAAAAAGCTGCTGTTTTTTACAGGGTTAGGCTTGCATCAAAAGCCTGATATGTCTGCTTCCAGTGTTTTGCACTTTATCAGTATAACCAAGAAAGACTCAAGCCTGAAATAGCAAGTAATGAGTCAAGTCCTTAATTCAGGTGCAGTGCTGGAGATGTAGGTGAAAACCTCTGCTTGCTCAGGGCCCTGGGCTCCAATTCTACTGTCACTGTGCTTTCCCAAATGTTAAAGAGTACAATTGGAATGACATTCTGTGTGACTTGTGTACAGGGTAACAGTGTCAATACAAAAGGTACACCATAGCTGGTCCCACATATTTTATCATGAAGTTGAAAGAGCAGCAGTAGCTAAAAATAATGACACATAACTTTTGTTATGTGCTGAATACTGAGAAAAATAGGGCGTTTTCTTATATTGATACATTCTGTTCACAGAGGTAGAGATTCAGAATACTTTTGAAGTCCTTATCGTTGTTGACATGAAGTAAAAAGGTGGTGTTTTAATATATAATTTTTTTTCCATTTTCTCCAAACTGGTAAATGTTTCATATCCCTTTTCAGCTGACAATAACACTACCTTTTAGATGATTGAGGGTGTCTTCCTTTTAGGAGCTCAGATTATAATATAATATTTATGTAAGACCTTACAATTTATAAAAACTTTCTCATTCACCATCCACTTAGTAGGGTCTTTATTGTTTGTATTTAAGGACTAAAAGTAAGGCAGATTATCTAATGTACTCTAGTATTCCCCAACAGTATTTCATACTGTTTTATGTAAACCAGATTATTGATTCCCATGAAAAACTCCAAAGCTAGAAACCATAAAGAAAATAAAAAGACTAATCATTTCAAATAGGTAATAAACTTTTTTGAATGGGGAAATATAAAACTCACATGGAATGATGAGGAGAATAGTGATGTGATGGCACATTTTTGAATTTTTCTCTCTATATATATTTTTAATTTCTTTCTCTTAATAAAGTTTTTTTTTATTCAGACAGCTCAGTGATTTTGCTTCCGGAAAGGGATGAGACCACAGAAAGCAGAGAAAACAAAGCACATGAATTCTTGAGTTTTGGTGTTAAGATTGCCAATTCAAATTAAGAGGCAAGAATTATGGTTCCTGTTTACATCCTATACTCCAACAAGAAAAACAGAATTGGAGGAGAAATAATTGTGTCATAAAAGAATAAATAAATAGGTGGATACATAGATAGGGTGGATCCCTGAAGAAAGGGCATTCAAAATCACCGCTTGCCAGTAATGGGCCTGGGTAAAGCACTGATGTTTTGGGGCAATTTGAGGGCAAAGATGGTCTGCCCTTCCCTTTCTGTACAAAGTTTAGATAGCATCAGGATCCAGAGAGGAAGTGGCTGTGAAGTTTTTGTAGTCAGAGAGAAACAGATTGAGTCAAGAAGTATCATGCTCTCCAGTGATGTTCCCAAGTAATGGAATGAACTCACATGCCTCTGGCCAAGTTGCATTAGTAAATGAGTGAAGAGGAGTTTCTAAAGAGGCTCTGTAGTTGGGAAAAGGGATGGTTTAACAGCCTACAGGTATGGACGTTTGCAGACCCGATGGAGCTAAGTATGGATTCAGTGCCTGCTTAGATGGTTCTATCCCAGCCCTGGCAGAATATAAGCCCCTTAAACCTAATAAAACCCTGGATATAATAGGAAGAGGCCTAAATTGATTCAAAATATGCCTCTATTCCTGAGTGGAATGGGGATTAATAAGTAGATGTTTTTTGATAATATAGATTTAGCAGATTGTTTTTACCTGTTACAGGAGCAAGGTTTCCATTCCCTGGGACTAAAGCAGATTTCTTAACAACATGGTGAGGCAAAATCTGCTCTGTACTTTTTAGGAGACCCTGAGAGAACTGTGCCAGAAACCCCAAGTAGGATGAGTATACAAGTACTCCGAGGACCTATTTTTTCCTCACTTCTAGCGTAACGCTCAAGAAACTGCAAGCATGACATCAGGAAACAGGCCCTGGGTGGAGAGGTCTTAAAAAAACTTGGCAGGTTTTCTGGGTACCTGGAGTCTCACTGGAGGGACAGAAGATGCAAACATAAGTGACAGGGGAATAGACAGAACCTTAGCTTCACAGGGTTGAATGGAAAACTTTCTTTAATGGGAATTATTTTCTAGAGAAAGAATGGACCTGTGAACTCAAGAAGGATACTGCTATAGTAGAAAAAGCTGGGCTTGACTTAATATTTTGGTAGAGAGTGGTTTGGTGTGATTTGTGTGAGCTAAAATTTGAAGGCCAGATGTGAACAGAGGTACTTCAGTGGATACTCAGGGGACAGCTAATGACCCAGGCAAAGTGCACCTTCACTCCATCACTTAGTTCTTCTAATCTGTGAACACATACCAGGGGTGGTGGGTGGGGAAATGGCTAGATGATGGTGATCGGCTAGGATTAAGTTCTACCACAAGGAGGAGTGTGAGTTCAAAAGGGAAAAGTTGAGTTATTCTATGGAAAAATAGATCACTTTTTATTTTTATAGAAAAGTTAATAATTTCTTTCCTTTTTTTTTGTTTGTTTTGTGGTACACGGGCCTCTCACTGTCGTGGCCTCTCCCGTTGTGGAGCACAGGCTCCGGACGCGCAGGCCCAGTGGCCATGGCTCACAGGCCCAGCCACTCTGCGGCATGTGGGATCTTCCTGGACCGGGACATGAACCCGTGTCCCCTGCATCGGCAGGCGGACTCCCAACCACTGCGCCATCAGGGAGGCACAATAATTTCTTGATCAACTGAGTTTATTGAATGTGATTTTAATGTCTTTTATTTACACATCATTTTACACTTTTCAAAGCATATTCTTTTATCCAAGTGCATATCAGCAGCAGTAAGTGATAGAGAAACATTTTATTTTACCCGTGCTTCTAAAATAGGGTCTTCAAAATTGAAACCTGCTGAAATTAGCACATTCCAAATGTCTGGAATTAAAATCTCTGTTCTTCCTTTTTTTAAATTTTAGAAAAGTCTAGTACCTGAAAATCTATGTAAACCTTAATATTTTTATCTGTTTTTTTAAATTGAGCTATAGCTGGTATACAATATTATGTTAGTTTCAGGTGTACAGCAAAGTGATTCAGTATTTTTGCAGATTATACTCCATTATAGGTTATTATAAGATAATGAGTGTAATTCCCTGTCCTATATAGTATATCCTTGTTGCTGATCTATTTTATATATAGTAGTTTGTATCTGCTAATTCCATACCCCCAGTTTCTCTCTCCTCACTCTCCTCTCCCCTTTGGTAACCACAAGTTTGTTTTCCATATCTGTAAGTCTGTTTCTGTTTTGCATATACATTTGTTTGTATTGTTTTCTGGATTCCATATGTAAGTGATATGATACTGACTTTTTTCACTAAGCACAGTGTTCTCTAGGTCCATCCACGCTGCTGCAAATGGCAATATTTCATTTTTTATTACTGAGTAATATTCCACTGTATATATACCATATCTTCTTAAACCAATTGTCTGTTGATGGACACCTGGCTTGCTTTCATGTCTTGGCTATTGTAAATAATGCTGCTATGGACACTGGGGTGCATGTATCTTTTTGAATTAGTGTGTTCATTTTTTCTGGATGTGTGATATACCCAGGAGTGGAATTGCTAGATCATATGGTAGTTCTATTTTTAGTTTTTTTTTAAGGAACCTCCATACTCTTTTCCGTAGTGGCTGTACCAATTTACATTCCCACCAACAGTGTAGGAGGGTTCTCATTTCTGCACATCCTTTCCAACATTTGTTATTTGTAGACTTTTTGATGATAGCCATTCTAAAAGGTATGGAGTGATATCTCATTTCTCTAATTATTAGCTATGTTGAGCATTTATTCATGTGCTTGTTAGCCATCTGTATGTCTTCTTTGGAGAGCTGTCTATTTAGGTCTTATGCCCATTTTTTGACTGGGTTGTCTGATTTTTTGATATTGAGCTGTATGAGCTGTTTGTATGTTTTGGATATTAACCCCTTGTTGGTCACAGCATTTGCAAATGACCTTAATGTTTTTTAGACTTCTCTGATTAATGGCTATTTCTAATTAGAATCATTTAGGAAATCATTACAATAATGAAACAATTTTGGTCTAAATTTAGGAGATAAATATCAGAAGTTAATTCTGGCCATTATATTGCCATTAACTGGCTTTTAAAATAAATTATCATCATCTTGCTTGGATACTTATTACTATGAAAAAATGTTGAGTCATAAACATAAATCATTTTTTCACAGGGAATTGCTATTTCACCATTTTTGCTTAAAAGAAACATTTCTCAAGGTAGGGAAATTTTATTTAGTCCTAGTAAATGTTATAATACAATCTACACAAAATTAAATTAAGGGTTTGACATATTTGGTATTAATTTAAAAGGTTTAGAATTTAAGTGAAACTGAAATAAACAACAACAATAACAACAACATAACCTGGCACATACACTGGCCTAAAAGGAGTTACCAGTTACTTGTAATTAAATATTTAATGCCTACTTAGATGTGATTACTGTGATATAACTAAGAAGGCATGATATAAAATAATGTATAAATTTGTTGCTAAGTTATTTAAAGTAGTGTCTTATTAGTATTAGTATTTTAATAGGTTTGACTATCAATTGGATACTAACTAAGCTTTATATTTCTGAATTTTATCTCATGGTTTATTATTTAGATTTTAATCTCATGTTCTCAGTGTAGTCTTTTAACTGTTTAAAAGGGTTATTTTGTACTTTTGCTGGAGTTTTGCTTTTGTTGAACTGTGTTTTAAAAATGTCTATTCATGGGGCTTCCCTGGTGGTGCAGTGGTTGAGAGTCTGCCTGCCGATGCAGGGGACACAGGTTCGTGCCCCAGTCCGGGAGGATCCCACATGCTGCGGAGCGGCTGGGCCCGTGAGCCATGGCCGCTGGGCCTGCACGTCCGGAGCCTGTGCTCCGCAACAGGAGAGGCCACGACAGTGAGAGGCCCACGTACCGCAAAAAAAAAAAAAAAAAAAAAGTGTATTCAAATAAATCTCCTTTTTAATTGTCCCATATAATGATTTTTCTATAAATTATACCATTTTAAAATGGCTGCCTATTACTTCCATTTCTAATTTCTTTTCATTCAGCTTAGCTGATGATAGCATAATTTTGAGTTTCACAAGCATACCAGTTAGTTTATTTCAGTTGGAAGCTAAATTTACAGTAACTTATGGAAACTCAAGGAAATTGACATCATTCAATTACTTGACTTTTCCAACAGCCGTATCTTCTTCATGAAGGAAGATTTATATATAAAAAGAGCTAAAATACCTACAAGTGGACATGGAAAGAATATGGATATCAGGTAAATACATGCAGAGGCCTGGGTGATCTTTAAAAAATGCAGATTTTTCTCTTAAAACATATTAAGTCTTCTTGTGGCAATTGGAATAAAGGGGGGGGGGGAATACTCACCTGTACCTTCAGGGCCTGGCATGCTCTGGTCCCTGCCTACATCTCAAACTTCACTTGGTGTCTCTTTGTCTCCTTCTGCAACTTTATTGACCTTTTGTGATTCCTTCAGTGTCTCCAGCCCTTTACTACCTTAGGCTCTTCATGTGTTACTGCTTCCCGTGCCTGAAAGCTCTTCTCCCCAATCTCTTCTGTCTGGCTAACTCTTACTCATCTTTGAACTCTCAACTTGAATTTGGATTCCTTTTATTTCTTTTCCTTCTCTGATTGCCATGTCTAGAAATTCCAAAACTATATTGAATAGAAGTGGTGAGAGTGGACATCTTTATCTTGTTCCTGATCTTAGAGGAAATGCTTTCAGTTTTTCTGTTGAGAATGATGTTAGCTGTGGGTTTGTCGAATATGGCCTTTGTTATGTTGAGGTAGGTTCCCTCCATGCCCACTTTCTGGAAAGTTTTTATCAGAAATTGGTGTTGAATTTTGTCAAAAGCTTTTTCTGCATCTATTGAGATAAACTTATGGTTTTTATTCTTCAGTTTGTTAATGTGATGTATCACATTGATTGATTCGTGGGTATTGAAGAATCCTTGCATCCCTGGGATAAATCCCACTTGATCATGGTGTATGATCCTTTTAATGTATTGTTGGATTTGGTTTTCTAGTATTTTGTTGAGGATTTTTGCATCTATGTTCATCAGTGATATTGGCTTGTAATTTCTTTTTTTGTGATATCTTTGTCTGGTTTTGGTATCAGGGTGATGGTGACCTCATAGAATGAGTTTGGGAGTGTTCCTTCCTCTGCAATTTTTTAAGAGTTTGAGAAGGATGGGTGTTAGCTCTTCTCTAAATGTTTGATAGAATTCTCCTGTGAAGCCATCTGGTCCTGGACTTTGTTTGTTGGGAGATTTTCTTTTATATATATATATATATATATACATTTATTTATTTTTGGCTGCATTGGGTCTTCGTTGCTGCACGCGAACTTTCTCTAGTTGCAGTGAGTGGGGGCTACTCTTCAATGTGGTATGCAGCCTTCTCACTGTGGTGGCTTCTCTTGTTGCGGAGCACTGGCTCTAGGCGCATGGGCTTCAGTAGTTGCAGTACGCAGGCTCAGTAGTTGTGGCTTGTGGGCCCTAGAGCACAGGCTCAGTAGTTGTGGCGCACGGGCTTAGTTGCTTCATGCCATGTGGGAACTTCCCAGACAGGGATCGAACCCATGTCCCCTGCATTGGCAGGCGGATCCTCAACCACTGTGCCACCCGGGAAGCCCTTGTTGGAAGATTTTTAATCACATTTTCAATTTCATTACTTGTGATTGATCTGTTCATATTTTCTATTTCTTCCTGGTTCAGTCTTGGAAAATTGTTCCTTTCTAAGAATTTGTCCACTTTTTCCAGGTTGTCCATTTTATTGGCATATAGTTGCTTGTAGAAGTCTCTTATGATCCTTTGTATTTCTGTGGTGTCTATTGTAATTTCTCCTTTTTCATTGCTAATTTTATTGATTTGAGCCCTCTCCCTTTTTTTCCTGATGAGTCTAGCTAAAGTTTATCAATTTTGTTTATCTTTTCAAAGAACAGGTTTTAGTTTCACTGATCTTTTCTATTGTTTTCTTTGTCTCTATTTCATTTATTTTGGCTGTGACATTTATGATTTCTTTCCTTCTACTAACTTTGGTTTTGTTTGTTCTTCTTTCTCTAGTGGCTTTAGGTGTAAGGTTAGGTTGTTTACTTGAGATTTTTCTTGTTTCCTGAGGTAAGATTGTACTGCTATAAACTTCCCTCTTAGAACTGCTTTTGTTTCGTTGCTTAGGTTTTGGATCATTGTGTTTTTGTTGGCATTTGTCTCTAGTTATTTTTTGATTTCCTCTTTGATTTCTTCAGTGATCTCTTGGTTATTTAGTAGCATATTGTTTAGCCTCCACGTGTTTGTGTTTTTTAGGGTTTTTTCCCCTGTAATTGATTTCTAGTTTTATAGCATTGTGGTCAGAAAAGATGCTTGGTATGATTTCAATATTCTTAAATTTACCAAGGCTTGATTTGTGGCCCAAGATGTGATCTATCCTGGAGAATGTTCCATGTGCACTTGAGAAGAAAGTGTATTCTGCTGCTTTTGGTTGGAATGCCTATAAATATCATTTAAATCCATCTGGTCTAATGTGTTGTTTAAGGCTTGTGTTTCCGTATTGATTTTCTGTCTGGTTGATCTGTCCATTGGTGTAAGTGGGGTGCTAAAGCCCCCCACTATTATTGTGTTGCTGTCAATTTCCCCTTTTATGGCTGTTATCATTTACCTTATATATTGAGGTGCTCCTCTGCTGGGTGCATATATATTTACAATTGTTATATCTTTTTCTTGGATTGATCCCTTGATCATTATGTAGTGTCCTTCCTTGTCTCTTGTAACAGTCTTTATTTTAAAGTCTGTTTTGTCTGATATGAGTATTGCTACTCCAGCTTTCTTCTGATTTCCATTTGCATGGAATATCTTTTTCCATCCCCTCACTTTCAGCCTGTTATGTGTCCCTAGGTCTGAAGTGGGTTTCTTGTAGACAGCATATATATATATATGGGTCTTGTTTTTGTATCCATTCAGTCAGTCTATGTCTTTTGGTTGGAGCCGTTTAATCCACTTACATTTAAGGTAATTATTGATATGTATGTTCCTATTGCCATTTTCTTAATTGTTTTGGATTTGTTTTTGTCAATCTTCTTTCTCCCCTTATTTTTTTCTCTTCTCTTGTAGTTTGATGACTATCTTTAGTGTTGTGTTTGGATTGTGTTTCTTTTTTGTACGTGTATCTATTGTAGATTTTTGGTTTGCAGCTCCCATGTGGTTTTGATATTGCACTCTGTATATGTACGATGTTGTTATAAGCTGGTCTCTTAATTTCAAATGCAGTTCCCATTTCCTGCATTTGTACTCTCCTCTTCTCGTGGTTGCTGGTTTTGATATCATATTTGTGTGTGGATAATTTCCTACCTTTACTTTATGTTTGCCTGTACTGGTGAGCTTTTCCATTTGTGATTTTCTTGTTTCTAGTTGTGGCCTCTTTTTTTTTTTTTTTTTTTTTTTCCCACCTAGAGAAGTTTCTTTAGCATTTGTTGTAAGGCTGGTTTGGTGGTGCTGAATTCTCTTAGCTTTTGCTTCTCTGTAAAGCTTTTGATTTCTCCATTGTGGAATCTGAATGAGAGCCTTGCTGTGTAGAGTATTCTTGGTTGTAGGTTCTTCCCTTTCATCATGTTAAATATATCATGCCACTCTCTTGTGGCCTGCAAAGTTTCTTCTGAAAAATCAGCTGATAACCTTATGGGGATTCCCTTATATGTATTTGTTGCTTTTCCCTTGTTGCTTTTCATATTTTTTCTTTGCATTTAACTTTTATCAGTTTGTTGAATGTGTGTCTCAGCATGTTCCTTCTTGGCTTTATCCTGTATGGAACTCTCTGTGCTTCCTGGACTTGGATGACTGTTTCCTTTCCCATGTTAGGGAAGTTTTCGGCTATAATCTCTTCCATTGTTATGTGGGAGTTACTGAGATCTCTGTTTCTTATTTTACTATCTCATCATATTTCCTATCCCAAAACTTCCATTCCATATTAGTATTTAGGTGCAAGTTCAAGAGCTCTTGATCTCCAAATTCATTGCTCTAACTTTCAGGACTCAAATTTCAAGTCTTTAATCTTTTTTTCTCTTTCCCTGATGTCCATCTTAAGGACTAATGGGAAGGACAAAGCCAGGAAAAAGAAGTTGAGCATAGGAGCTCAAACATTCCTCTGAAAAATTCCACATTTCCGGCCCTCAGTGATTAGGCAGCAGAACATGCTCATTTCAACCATCAGATATAGGACCTACTTCTTAATGTTTTATGTCCTGATATAAATGAGTGCAAAAGTATGAAGACAGACAGGAATAGATTAATCAGTCTGTAAAGGTACCTAGAAGCTTGACGGCAAATATTACATCATGGGGTATTTATAATCTATCTGTGAAAAAAGAAACTGCAATTTTTAGTTTTTTTTCCATTATTTTATTTTCTAGTTTAACTTTCTTTCTCTTGCTTAATTCATTGTGCCAGTAGAGTCCCGATGGATCAGTTGGTGAAGCAGCGGTCTGGAAACTCAGGTGCTCTGTAGCCCATCCCCTGCTGGGTTTTTAATTTGCTGTGTAACCTTGAACATGCCTCTTAATATCTCTGTGCTTCAGTATCAGGATCTGTTTAAAAAAATGGAAGAAAAGTATTAAACTTCAGGCATATTGTGAGGAAAAATTAGTAAATGTGGTTGGAAAGCACTTTGAAAATATAAAGTCCTAAGCTTAAGAAAAAGGAAATCAGTCAAACTCTAGAACAACTGAGAATGGCCTTAAATGTACTTAGCTATTAATGGAGAGATTTAGGTTTAATGTGAGGAAAATTTTCCTGAGAGTGAGTTGTTAAAATAGTTTACTTCTTTGCCTTATATTTTCCTGCTGTTTCACATTTTATTATGTCAAAGCCAATCTTCCATCAAGGTATATGTGGAAACTATAAAATAGAACTCATGCAGTAACTATAACCAGTTGTATGAGACATGGCCAGGCTCTCAGTACACAGCCTTCATTAGTGGTCAATTTTTTTTTTTTTTTTTTTTTTTTTGCGGTACGCGGGCCTCTCACTGCTGTGGCCTCTCCCGTTGTGGAGCACAGGCTCCGGACGCGCAGGCTCAGCGGCCATGGCTCACGGGCCCAGCCGCTCCGCGGCATGTGGGATCCTCCCGGACCGGGGCATGAACCCGTGTCCCCTGCATTGGCAGGTGGATTTTCAACCACTGCGCCACCAGGGAAGCCCAGTGGTCAATTTTTATATATAGTCTAGATAATCACTAGGCTGATACCAGACAGAATTTGTCAAGTAAATGATGCTATTTTGTTGCTTAAGAATTTTACAACTTAAAGCATTTTTTGTTTTTTTCCTGAGAATGTTTACTTAATCAAATAGTTAATCCAGAAATCTCAAATTATAGAATTTCAGGCACTTGAGAACAGGGGAAGGGTATCTTATTTATTTACTTTTTAGGCAGAGAGTCCTTCTTGGGGCTACAGGAACCACATCCTAAGTGGTCATTTGTTTTCTTCTTATTTCTAAATTTATTACCAGACCTGTTTAACCTCTTTCTGGAGTACATGGTAAAGAGTTGGCATATGATATGGGTTGACTTTCTGGAGGGAAAGATGAAAATAGTTATTTAGGAATTGAAATGTATACATGAAATGTTGTTTAAAGGGACTTCTAAATATTTGCCTTTAGAGGTTATATAATGAATTCATCAAAACGCATTAGTTTGCAGAATGCTAATGTTCTTCTCTTGAATTGTAATATTAAAATTTTTTTAGATCTACTTTTTTAGAGTTGGAACATCAGTCTCCTGAATCTTTGCCTGATCAAAACCCCCACCTTTGAAATCAATGTTTTTGCAATGGTACCTGAACAAGATTAAGATGTTGCTAATGATATTGAAAGTTTCAATTAGATATAAAATTCATTATAAAAATTCTGCTACATTATCATATAATTAAGAGATTTGCTTTGCATTTTTAAAGATTGTCCTAAATATGTCAAACTTTGATGGATGTGCACATTTCCATCAGTTTATCAGAAGTAAATCTTATGGTTCTTACATAGAAGAAAGGAGATTGAAGATCATGAGATCAATTTGATTTATCCACTGCTTTTAAATTGAAATTCTCACTAGTTTATTTTAAGTTTCAGTCTCTAACTTGTCCATCCTAGATGAAGAATTGTCAAAGAATTTAGAAGCGTGATTCTCAATAAATCAGTAAATTTGCAGTATTTCCTAATTGAAGTCGAAATTTTTAGGCATTTAGCTTTTAATTGAGACTATAGTATGTTTCATTTGATTGTTTAATTGTTGAAAATATAGTGCAGGCCTTCTTTAACCTAATTTCATGTACAACTTTCAGTATCTGAGCTATGGTCATAGCTTAAATGGATATCAAATCATCTGTCACTCTTGGCCTTAAAGTTTTTTCTTAATATGATCCTTTTCTTTCTGTTTTCAGTTTCCAAATCTATAAAAAGCAATAGTGACAAATGCTTCCCTTTGTATCATGGTGTGATTAAAAAATCCTTTATTAACATCCAATACAGCATATAATATTAATAACATCTTAGGCTCTTCATTGAGTCTTTTTTATGATCAGAGTAATTGTATCATTTTCCAAGAGGAATATACAGGCTTTTCCCTTTAAAAGCATAGGTTAAAATGAGAGAATCTTAAAGGAAGAATGGGGGAAAAGCAGAGCCAATGAAGACAGAAGTTATATTTTACTTAGAAAACAAGGAACTAAATTTATAGTGTACTCCTTAAATAAAATATTAGTTTGACTCCTGCTGTACTATAGATTTTCATATATTTAATGTCAACTTGGGGACTCATTTATATTTGGACCAAGTTAGTCCTACCTGTATCTCTACCAAGTTAAGTAGCTGCTACATATAGGAGAGGAAGGAGAAGCAGTAACTTAAATATTTCACTTCTCTGAGACTAGCTGAGTCTTATCGACTTACAACAAAACATTTGCAGTGTATAGTGTGCAAAACAGCGATCAATATGTGAAGACTTCCTCATGTGGCATAAATTCTATTGGTCATTACCAATCTTAATACTTCTGTAGTTCACATGATTACTAAAATTGAATTTATGTGTTTTGTTACAATGGGAAGTGAAGAACTGACCATTACATCCTGAAATATACTCTATATACTCTATTGGCTGAAAATAAACAGCTAGATAAACATCTTGACTTCAAATTTAATCTATAGGAAAGCTCTTTTCCTAAGACCTGTTTTACACATACCTATCAGTACATCAAGTTCTTTTTTCTTTTTTCTATCTTGGTGAGGATTGACTAGTTAATGTTTACAAAGTATTTTGAAGGTATAAAGTGCTATGCAAGTGCTAAGCCCAATAAAAATTATTTTATATTGAATCTGAGAGCTGACTTGTGCAGCACCCAGCTTTGTGAGTGAATTGAGCAAAGATGATTAAAATCAACATCATTTGTAATTTAAAATACTGTGAACAACAAAGAAAATCCAACCACGGCTTTCGTTTTGGCAGGCTGCAAATATAGATTGCTGAACAGCGGTAGTCTGTCAATATAAAGCATTTAGCACTTCACTAAGCAACTTGAGAGTTTTCTACTTAAGCAGAAAAAAATATATATGAAATCAGATTTGGTGTAACATTATTTTGATGGATTGGCTATATCATTATTAAAAAGAAAACTACAACTCAACAAAATCTAAGAAAGAGTCTTCAGTGTAGAACTTATCAGTGTGGTGAATGTTCAGAAAAAGGAGACCCTCTCCGTGAAGCTTCTCCTCGCCCCCATCCTGCATGTGCAGAGGGATGATAAAAGAAATCAATTGCACAGGGATAAAAGGCATAATAATCATAAGGAAAGATTGAGAATAGATAAAAGATTGACAGCCACTCATATGAGAAGTAGCTTTGAAATGTGTTTGGCTGGTTTCCACAATCTAGTTTCACAAAGTGCAAAATATTTTTTTATTGAAGTAATAAATGTTGATTGAGTCCACAAAATATTTTCAGAATATTTGGGGGAACACTTTTATTTATTATATTTTTATAATGCCAGTCTTAAAAATAATTTAATTCTGCTCTTAAGGGATATAAAATGAGTAAGACACAAATAATGAACTCACAGAACTAACAGTCCGAGAAGTATAATAAAATGTCTAAGTGAATATCTATACTACAGAAGAGAATGTGAAAGTTACATGATTAAAATACTGATTTGATATTTTGGGAATTCAGAGGAAGGAACTTTGCATCCGTTAGGGGAAATCAAAGAATACTTTAAAGTGATATAGTTCTGCCAATTATCTATCTATCTATCATCTATTGAATTTTTCTTTGGAGAGAAGGATTTAAGGTAACAACTGCAATAAAAAAAGATTAATTTGTTTCATTAATTCTACAAGTATTTATCCTGATTCTTATATTTAAAAACAAAGTTCTTGGATTTAGAAAATGCATTACTTCATTAGTAAATCAAGGCTCTGTTTGTGTAGTTCACAGATTAATTTACTTTTTTCTGTTGTGAAACTAGTACATTTAAGGACAATCCACACATATTTTATAAAAAATTGCAACAAGATTAATTCCCATATTTTGGGGCAGATAGGCTAAAATCATTATGTGGATACTTCAATCATTACATTGGCCAGTGGACTTTCTCAGTAACAAAATGGGAGATATGACTTGCCAAAATATAAATAGAACTAGATACTATAATAGTAGTAAAACTACATTTTATATCATTCTAATTCCTTCTACTGTTGACCTTATTCTTCAACTTGTAACCCTCAAATACCTAGGACCCTTATACTGCTTCTTAATTTCTTATCATCCTATTCCTGGTCCCCCTTCCCTCTTCTGTTTCCTTTTTCCTATTAGAGTTCCTTGTATATATATCTCTCTCTTTTATACACACACTCGTTAAGAAGAATTTGAAACATTTAAAAGTGTAAGGATATTAACAAAATCTCTCATGGTCTCACCACCCAGAGATATTCATTTTTTAATATTTTGGTGTGTATCTTTCAAAGCATTTTTTCCACCCCAGATACTTTTAAAAGTTTGCGTAATATTACATAAATACATATTAAGCCTCATGTCATCAACCTCCTAGATATTTCTTCTGGGAGATGGTAGCGGTGTCTTTCACCATCCCTTAAATCCCAAGAAATAGGAAATGCCAGTGTGTGTAAATCTACTCCAAGATGAAAAGAAGTTAATTTTTAAAGATACAAACCAAAGAATTTTGTGAACAGGTCAGCATTACTATTCTTCTGAAATATTTGAGTATAGAACATGAATCAACATTTATTGAGTGCTCACTGCATGCTTTGAGGAGCATTATGTTCTAGAATGGAATGTGGTACAATGGGATGACAGGAGTATTGCCCTGTCAAGCCCTATCTGTGTGGTAGTGGAATAACTGTTTCTATACATGTCAGCTTTTCCACTAAACAGTGGGCTTCTTTTTTTTTGAGATTTTTTTAATGTGGACCATTTTTAAAGTCTTTATTAAATTTGTTACAATATTGCTTCTGTTTTATGTTTTGGTTTTTTGGCCGTGAGGCAGGTGGGATTTTAGTTCCCTGACCAGGGATTGAACTCCCTGCATTGGAAGGCAAAGTCTTAACCGCTGGAACTCCAGGCAAGTCCCACATTAGGCTTCTTGAGGTTAAGACAACTTAATTCATTTTTGGATCACCAAAACCTTGCATAATACGTAACACATATTGGGTGGTTAATGAAAGACTTAAATTGAATGACAGGGCTATACTAGATAACTTTAAGATTACTTAAAGTCTATTTTTGGTGACTGATTTCTAATCTACATGTGAATCCCTCATAACTAGGAAAGTTACAATTAATTCTGGTCTTTCACATACATCAGGTCCTTAATCTGTTAAAGTCAATGTTCTTTATGTATACTGGCTGATGTCACTTTCACAAATCTTAAGGATAAAGTAACCTTATTTTCATGATTTTACAATAACTGAGGTTCAGAATCTTAAATTTTCTCAAGTTCATGTAGCAAGTAAGTGAGGAACAGTATGTGTACCCAGTTCTGACACCAGAGTAACCATGATGCCAGTCTGCATCACAGAGGGAAGCAACTAAAGGAAGCCTCCAAGGATAAGAGAACCAGAACTTTGAGAACTTAAAATCACCATCAACTCAAAAGTGATCTGAAAACGTCCTTAAATTTGTTTGCAGCTTTTTTTTTCAGCCACGAATTATGACATGCTATTCTCGATGAAATAACTAAGTTTTGTTAAATAGAATTAAGACATACTAGGGTGTTTTCTTGTAGTGTATTCATTTCTCAATGCTGCATTTTAAGAAGAATATTTTCAAATTGGAACTTATCCCAAAAGAGAGTGAAGAAACTAAAAACCCTTTCATTAAAGAGTTACAGTAACAGGGTTTTAAGAGCTTGGAGGAGAAAGGAATGTGTGTATGATATTGAATAAAGTTTATTTGTAGGACACAGAGAGTGCAATGAGGGTTTGGGGATGGAAGTTAAAGGGAATATAATACTATTCGAAATGTTCCAGATTGGAGGGTGGATTTGTGGAAGTCTGAATGGAATCTATTCCATGTGACTTTATACTCAGACTTAAGAACAATGGATGAAAATTCCTAGGAGACCAAATCCAACACTTTGTTAGGAAGATCACTTTAACCTTAACAACTGTCTCTCCTACTAGAGGGCAGGTGACTTTGCTTTTGTTCTTTTTATTACCAGTGTCTTGCAGCATGCCTGATTAGTAGTCAACTTTCAATGTTGGTTTACTGAATATTTACATGAATGGGTGTTCAAACAAATGGTATACTTTATGAGGTAGTGGGTTCCCATTACTGGAAGTTTTATTCACAGTCTTGACAGGCACTGTCTGGTATGCTGTGGAAGGATTCTTGGAGAGCCTGATATAAGAAAAGCCTGGCAGTGTGCAAAGTGCAGAGGCTCTGCTACCAAAGCCTGGTTGCCAAGTCAGAGTAGAGCTGCAAGTTGGACAGTGAGCTCTGGATTCCTGCTTAGAGGCCAGATGAGTCCCAGTGCTTAGGGTGGGGCTGAGGCTGCAGATCTGTACTAAGAGGTTCCAGCTGTCAGGGAACAGGCAGGCTATTTACATGAGTAAGTCTTAGACAACTTTGATATAAAAGATTTTAGCATTTTGATGAGATAAGATTACTTGAACACTTGGAAAAATAAAATTGCAGATTTTTTCATAAACTGTTAGTAATTACTAAAAGAAATCATTTCCAGAAATAGTATGTTCAAATCAGTGGTTCTCAAATATGACAGAATAACTCCCAATTCAGAGCATTAATTCTGATTTAGGAGTGGGATGAAATTATTTCTAAGTTAACTTTTCTCTTTTAAATGAAATTAATCAGCCCCCTCTTCTACTGCCCCCACTAATAAAATATTATACAGTTTTGTATGTGGCTGATATATGGAAATATTTCTTATATTTATGAAAGTCAGTGAAATATTCAGTTTAAAATTAAAACTTAAGGGTTTTTTTACATTGTGGTAAATAACAGTCTGAATGTTTTCATTTTAATTATTTGATTGAATCATCTAGTAGCGTTCTTTTTTTCTCCTAGGAGGCTAGGGGTCCGTTTTAGTGTTTTTAAAGTAAGAGAAAAAGTTCTGTACACTCTAAATATCAATTCCCCTCTTTTTCTTATTAATAAGAACTCCAAATTGTAGCTGACTACCTTGCTGCCCAGCTCAAAACTGGTTTTTCCTCTCATTGATAGTGGCCTTATAAATAAGTTTTGACCAATGAAAACTAAGTGTTATGAGCAACTTTCAGGAAATATCCTCAAAGGGGATAAGATTTCCATACTTATTCCCTCTAATTTATCCTGGGATGTGATCATGATGACTAGAGCACAGGCATCCATTTTGTGAAATGAGGCAGAACAGTAAAGATGGAAGCCTTATCAGGACTCTGCAAAACAGCCCTGGGCTGCCTAAATCTGTTACTAAATGAGAATAAATGTTCATCTTGTTCATCATCTTTTGTTGGTGCTGCTATTGTTATCGCTATTGTTATTGTTATATGTAGCTGAACCTAAGGCTGATATACCAGAAGATTTAACAGTTAAGGTCACACACACATGCATTCACTCACATACCCACTCACATTTGTGCAATGCTGTGGTAATTGTGTTGGATCTGCTTAGTAACCTTTAGAGTTGTGACAGTGACTAAAGTTTACAAATACCTTTGGCAATTTGAACTGCCACAAATTGGCATGAATGACTGATGTATTTCTAGATCTTGCCTTCTGCAGAAGAGGAAAGCTGCACCCAAACCCCTCTCCAGACATAGTACTTTCTGGGTTGTTGAAATATGTATTTGGAAAATCAGTCATACATGGAAAAGAGAATTTAGAAAAATATAATGATAAGGTTTTCTAGTTAAATAAAATGCATTCTTGGCACTTTGAATTCTACAATAATATAAAAAGGTTTCTGGTAAATGTTATTCTGTTTTAAAACACTACAGTTCAGATTTTTCATTGAAACAGCGGTCCCCAGCCTTTTTGGCACCAGGGACCAGTTTCGTGGAAGACCATTTTTCCATGGTGGGGGGATGTGTGGGGGGGGTTCAGGTGGTAATACCAGCAATGGAGAGTGATGGGGAGTGGCAGATGAAGCTTCTCTTGCTCACCTGCCACTCACCTCCTGCTGCGTGGCCTGTGGTCGGCGGCCCGGGGTTTGGGGATGCCTGCACTGAAATAATGTGGAGTAAGGTAGGGTGGATTGAATCCTAGCTTCTTGCTTCTGCCTTGTGGTCTGGTACCTGTTTATCCATAGGTTTGCTCTTCAACACAGACTTGACTGCAATTAATTAACTGAAATTTTGTTGAGTACCATCCATGGACCCTGGAGCTGAAGGCTCCCTCCTCACTTTTGGGTGCTAAGGGCATTGTGCTGATATTTTGATTTGAGGTCATGTTTATTCCTTTATTCATGCTGTTCACAATGTAGCTGCTAAATGTACACCTACATTAAGAATTCCTGCTGTTAGCATAGGTATAGCAAATAGAGTCCAAATCATGCATAAATGCTCTACCGGGGAATTGGGCAAAGTCTGTGAAACTGTTTTTTGTTTTCTTAAGCTCTAGGAATGTTTTAAGAACATCTTTAGCAGAAGCATCTAAATTACATTTCTATTTAAGTCATGTTTTAAATAATAGTTCATCTGAGGGAAGAAAAATGTGTAAAGATTTTTGTGACTCTGAGAAAATCTATGAAAGAAAATAATTGAAAAAACACTTTACACGAAAAGTAATTCTAGCTAATTGTTCTTAAAGCCCATGTGTTAAAAATAACATCTGAAAGAGTTGTGTTGCAGAGATTTGCAATTCACTGTTGTGCAAAAGTTACTGTTAAATGTATTATTACCAGGTATACATAATACAAGGCTGTCCTTATAAACATTCATCTACACAAATGGACCATATCATAGAAAGAGAAAGTGGGTTTACCATTTTATTTCAGCTGATTCTTATGTGGGACTAGGGAGGATAGTTTGAAGAAACTGATTTATTTTTTCATCACAAATAGTGAGGTCTTCTGTCATACAGACACACACACATACATACGTGTACATATACATTTGTTATTCACTCATTCTCACTCTTTTAACCTGTCAAGTATAATATGCCTACATAAATGTGCATATATCATAAGTGTACAGCTTGATAGATTTTCACAAACAGAAAATACCGAGGTAACTAGGACTTACATCAAGTAAAAAAAGATTACTTTCTAGCTGCTTACTCTTGTACCCTTCCAGTCACAAGCTCACCACAAGGGTAACCAGTATCCTGACTTCTAATAGTATAGATGAGTTTTGCCTTTTTTTGCACTGTTTTTCTTTTCATTTTTTAAAAATTAAGGAATAAAATATTTTCAGTGAAGCAAAAGAAATACAGAAATTTTAAGAGTTCAGCTCAATAAATGTTTACACATATATATACTTGGGTAACCATAGATTTCTATCATGCCTGAAGGTTTTCGCCTGTTCCTTTCTAGTCAATACTCATCCCCTCCCCAGAGGCAACCACCACTCTTACTCTTAATTATTTATTCAGTGAGGCTTTTTCGTGTTAGCTGCTGTGCTGGTTTCTAGAAGTGAACAACCTAGTCCCTGCCTCCAAGAAATGTATTGTGGAAAATCTAGATCTATAAGCAGGAAGTGTTCATGCTGAGTGCTGAAGGCTATGATCAAGAAGGGAGCACTCTGGGAGCTCCTAGAAAGGGCAGCTAAATCCAGCACAAACATTGGGTAAGGCATCCCAGTGGGGGGGATGACTAAACCAAGAGCTAAAAGATGGGGAAAAATTAGCCAGGTACAGGAATTACAGGGGAACCACAAAGGTAACCACTTCTACTGAGCCCTGGAGCCCAGAAATTGAATGGGCTGGAGTTGAGGACTGGATCTTAAAATGTTAGGTGGAGAGTGATAGAAAATGACTTTGAAAGACAGAAACCAGGCCACGTAAGAAATGTGGGCTTTGACCTGAGTTTGTGGCAGATATGATATGATCAAATTAAAACTTTAGAAAGTTCACTGACTGTGGTTTAGAGATTGAATTGAGAAGAACAGGATTCAACCTACATGATCCAATTTTGAATTGAGGAAAGGACACTGTCTCAGTATTCCAAGTGACACTAGAACCAGAAATAGGAATAATGAGAACTGCAGCTAACAGTATAGCTGACATTAACTAAACCAGGTGCTGCTAATTGCTTTCCTAACCTACCACCTGTAAGCTCTCAACACAGCAACATGAGGCTGATGTTACAAACTCCATTCTATTTATAGTAAAACTGAGGCACAGCATGGAGCAACATAGCTAAAATTTCACTGTAAATGATGGAGCCAAGATTCAATCTTCAGAAAGCCTAACTCTCGGACTTGCCTCCTTAACTACTCTGAGTAGAACTCTCCTGTTAACTCCTTAGATTAATCATTAGCTACTGTCTTCAGTTTACATGCATTGTGAGTTTGGAGGACTTTTCCTTATGGGAAGAAACCTATGAATTTTCCTCTTCTTTAACCTGTATTCTCATCTCCACCCTCACCCATATAAAATTTTCTCTACCGATCTAAGGTGTTATAATAATAAAACTCTGGCAACTTTCTGGTTTCTCCGTTGATGTTGTGCTGGATGACCTCAGCATATTGTTAAAGATTTTCCTTACAAAAAACAAACAGAAAAACCTCATTCTTATTCTGTGTTGTTCTAATTGCCATCTGAATTCAGCGCACACTCCTTCACACAGAACTCAAGGCCCTCTGACATCCTGAGGCAGTCTATGCTTACACTCCTTTTTCTTTCTCCAAATCCCCACATATCATAAGTCAAACTCCACTTGAAACTCTTGCTTTTCCTTGGGCTGCCCTGTTCTCTCATGTTTGTTTTTGTTCCTGTCTTGAATGCTTTCTGCCTCTCTGTTGAAACCCAAGGCACTGTTAAGGGCCCAGCTCCAGGAACCTCCCCAACCCCTCACACCTCTCCCTCAGACTCCATTTAGGCTCCTTCCTCTGCAAAACCATAGTACTTTCATAGTACTGTACTTTGTTTATACCTTTATAGCACTCAGTGAGAATTCTATTTGGTGTACTTTCAGGGAAATTAGGAAGGACTGCTTGCCTGCTAAAGTGATCTCACCATCTGGCTCCTATTGCTTGAAGTTTTACAATTAAAACCAGAGGTGAATGAAGCAACAGAGTTTCAGCTTCAGTGCCCTCTACTTGAACAGGCCCCTGTGAGTTCTGCGAGTTGTAGAATGTTCCAGGTAGAGAACAGAGGCAGACTGCTATTAGGAAGCATATGTAATCATATTTGTACATTTTCTAAAGAGATCTGAAAATATAGACATACATGAATCTCCACGTCTTCAATGTTTTGTTGGCATTTCTTTTCTCATTCTAAAGGCATGATCACTTTCATATCTGACTTTGTAATTTTGTATTCTTTTTCTCAGAGAACCCCCAAAATTATACAAACTTCATGTCTCACAAAATCTGGATCCGTCCCTAATTATCACATTATTCCCCTCAAGTCTTTCAGAGTATTGCCTTGCCTGGATTCATCTTCCAGCATATTTCATTTTTACTGCTAGGGATATTTAGTCATCACTTAGATAAACATCAGGCCCAGTTAGAAATTAGTCCTGTTCCCAGCCAAAGCTTAAAAGCAGTAGCTCATTCTGTCTGCAAAAGTCAGCGATATTATGGATCCTTTTCTGATCTTGTATGGCAGTTAGGTTCCAGGAATTGTGTACCTTTCCCCTGTTTCTTGCCATCGCCTGGCCTATTCTAATAAGTCCCTTTCTTGTTTTCCTATGTCTGCGTCCTTGCCTTGAGTATCTTTCAGGCAATATAGTCTCAGAGCTGGAGAAAAGGACATACCACATAGGGAAGCTTTGACTCAGGCCTCTAGGAAGACTAGACACTGGATTTGTTAAACACACACACAGTAACAGCGAAACCGCAACATCAATGGCAACAAGAAAGGCAGTATTACAAGAATAGGGAATAGCATCAGTGAAACCAGCAAAGAGGAAATAAAGGACAATAAGGGAGCTGACTTGCTAAGAGATGGGTAGAAGGGGAGGGTAGGAAATGGTTTGTCAGAAAGGGTACTAGGACACTTGAGGACCATGATAGCTAAAAATGAGACTCACCATTTACCACGGCTTACCCTGATAATAGCAGAGAATATTTCTGATTTTTCTTCCTTAAGTTAACCCTTAGATACTGCTTTGAGATATTCAGAAGAATAATAAAAAAATCAGCATCTATCTGTGGATAATGGAAGTATGTAGGATTCAAAGTATATTGATAGTGTTATGTATAAAATTATCAGTACATTTCTGTTGGCTAAGATTATAGATGGATGATTTTATTACTCCCTTTTTTCTCTCCCTCAGCCTTTTTTTTTTTTTTTTGCATTAAGCACTAAGTAATTTTTTAATTAGGGGAAAACAAAACTATTAATGTTAAAATATGTTTGGAGAAAAATATATAAAAATAAACACTCGGGGCTTCCCTGGTGGCACAGTGGTTGAGAGTCCGCCTGCCGATGCAGGGGACACGGGTTCGTGCCCCGGTCCAGGAAGATCCCACATGCCGTGGAGCGGCTGGGCCCGTGAGCCATGGCCGCTGAGCCTGCGCGTCCGGAGCCTGTGCTCCGCAACGGGAGAGGCCACAACAGCGAGAGGCCCGCGTACCGCAAAAAAAAAAATAAAAAAAATAAATAAAATAAAATAAACACTCAAAAATGAACTCAAAGGACATATGCCAATTTATTTACAATGATTAGATGGTTGAAATTTGTGAGTTTTAAAAACATTATTTTTTTATTATTATTACTATTATTATTTTAAGTTGTTTCAGTGAATTGTTACAAGTTTTCATAACCTGGTATTTACTATTTTTGAATCAGGAAAAATAAGTAACATTATACAAGGAAAATATGGGAAGAAATATTCTAAAATATTAAGGATGATTATCTTTAGGTGGTGACATATTAGAAGACTTCCTTCTTTTGACATTTTCTTTTCAACAATTTCTATAATAGAAACCATTAACAGTTAAATTTTGTCTAAAATAAGTCAAGTTAATATCTAAATATTGCATAATATAGTTTTGTGTGTAACTATTTCTAGAAATAGTTTCAGAAAGCTGTATTACATTGTTACTTACCATATCTTCTAAATAAATAACTAGCATATTTCCTCCTATAAATATATTTTTGACAATATCTATTTTCAACATCTCATAAAATTGTTTTAAATGGTGGATGAATTCATTGCTTCATGCAGTAAGCATCAAGTTAAGAATTAAATAGTTATTCATTTCTTCTGCAATAGTATTTCAAGCTTCTTTCATTTTAATGCTGGCAATGTGGTAATAGATGAAAATATTTTCAAGACTGTTTTTATCAGTCACTCTAACACAAGTGATTAAATAGAAAACCATAAAAATGATAGTTTTATTCTCTTCAAAATAGTTTTTCATCTGGGTGGCTGCTCTCGTAGAAATTTGTTTAAGACTAAGACTTGTATTAGGAGGCAGATGTGACTTAGACTTGCTTTAAATTCTTCTTAATATAGTACACAAAGAAAGGACAACTAGTCAAAGAACCAAAAAGTATACATAGTAATCCTAAAAGTACTATCACTTCAAAGTGAATTACAGCACTATATGGAAAAAGGCTTGCATTGCTATTTAAGTTCTTCCATTCATTTCAACAGGATTAAAATAAATGATGCACTTACCTCACCTGGCATTGAAATTCATGGTGATGAAAGGAAAGGGTGAACTTCAACGATGCAATGTGCAAGATTTAAAATTTGATGGAGGGATTTACTTCTCAAATTGTCATTGCCATTGATTGGATTTACTAATCAATGAGCAAGAATTGACTGAAATGAGAAGCTGTGCCTAAAACTGGTAAATCTATATTTCATATTTTACTTTTGCCTTTTGAAAGACAGGACAATTTATTTGATCAGTGGCTGAGATTACATTATATATGAGCCTGCTAAACTTATATTCTGGATCCTTACCTAAAGCTGTCTCAAAATCTCATCTAAATTTGCCTTGAACTCTAATTATTAATTTGGAAATGTTTTTTTCTAAGATAATATATTAGAGTTCTAGATTTTAATCATGCTTTGATTCTTCTGGCCTTACTAACTCATCTTTGTGGTTTCACATTTTTAGCCTTTGACATCACATCTGCTTTTGTTTGTTTATTTTTATTATTTAAGCAATTTTTTCAATCATTAGTATTACTATCTAGGTCATCAATCTTGATCATTGAAATTTTATATTATACAAAAATACCCAGGGCTTCCCTGGTTGCGCAGTGGTTGAGGGTCCGCCTGCTGATGCAGGGGACACGGGTTCGTGCCCCGGTCTGGAAGGATCCCACGTGCTGTGGAGCGGCTGGGCCCATGAGCCGTGGCCGCTGAGCCTGCGCGTCTGGAGCCTGTGCTCCGCGGCGGGAGGGGCCACAGCAGTGAGAGGCCCGTGTACCGCAAAAAAAGAAAAAAAAAAAAAAAAGCCTGATCAGTTAGATGAAATTAATCAAAGCTATAGTATGGATTATACATGTTTAGTGATCAGTTGGCAATGTTTTTACGCTTTCCCAATAATTATTTTAAGCTAATTCATTTCCTTTTAGAAAATACATATGTAACTGCTAATCTTAATTATTTTGAGGTTGTGTTGACCACAGTTTATGGCAGTCATGATAGCAAAAAACATTCGTTAAAAACATTTTTTTTTTACGGAGGTTTTTTTTGGGTGATGAAAAGGTTTTGGAAATAGTGATGATGTTTGCACAATGTTGTGAGTTCAATTAATGCCACTGACTTGGACACTTAAAAATAGTTAAAATGGTGATATTTTATGTCCTACATATTTTATTACAGTAAAAAAATTAAAAAGAAACATAAGAAAAAATTAAATTGTATGTTTTATAATCAAAGGTAACATTTTTTGAATTGATAGGTTTGGGACAGTGCAGATGATTGAGGTTTGTCATTGGAAATTTTAGAAAAGAAATAATTCATAAGGTGCTCTCATAAGGAATGTTGTACTCAGTTCAACATGGCTAAATATGAACTTGATTTTCAGAGTCCACTGAGTGAAATCTGTAGCATTTTGAATTGTGATGTTTTGAAATTGTACATGTGATTTAGTCAGCAAGGGGTTTAGGAGTGTCCCTCTCCAGTGTGGAGTGGAGTTCCAGGTGGCTGGCAACTTGGTCCTTTTATTGCTGTTCGCTGCCTGCTTCCCTCAGCCCCTCCCTCCAAGCCCCCAGCAACTCTCCACCGCTGAGTGGAGAGTTAGAGGTATGTGGGGAACCCAGGAGGGTGACTCTCACATCCTCTTAAAATTCTGTCTCTCTGTTTGGACTAGTCATCCCAGTCCTTAAAACCATCCCTGAGAAATGGGAAGGAAAGGCTCAGGATGAGAGAAGTGGGATATTTCAAAATTTTGCCAAAAACAGCAAAGTCGGAAAATCCTTGGCAAAACAGAAGAACTGGCTACTTTAACACGTTCCTCATTCCTGGGATCCCCTGTTAACTGAAGTGCTACTGTCCCCAAAGTTTCTGTTTTTGCAGATGGAAAAGCAGTTGGAGCAGCACCCTCTCTCCAACTCAAACATTCTTTTCTAGGCCCTCTGTGAGCAGCCTGCTCCAGTGAGCTCAGCGTTCAGCTATCAAATCCCAGAAGGCCCATTAGCCCTTAACCAAATGACAGCCAGTAAAGTTCCTTGGAGTGAAGAATTAGGGTAAGCTGTTAACCTTCCCCATGCAAAGGACAACAAAGAAATTCTCGTAAGAGGTAAAAAGACAGACACTCAACTTACTCTTCTGCTATTAAATTCTCATCCTCTGCTCATGGCAGAAAGTGTGTGCTTTTCACAACTGTTTTCCTTGGGCAGTTGGCATAGGAGGCTACCTGCAGCAGCAGCCTCTTTCCTTCTCTGCCATTTATTTTTCCATTCCTGCTTGCTGCCTTCTCCACTCAAGCACCTTATATAAGGTGATACCACTTAAGCTGAAGTGCTAAAATCTGCCTGCCCTAAATGGGATATGGAAATGTGGGAATATTAGCCCTTAAACAGTAGGCTAAAATTTCTTTCATCCGTCTATCCCTAAGGCAAATGGGGTTTTAAAGCCAAAATCACAGGTTGCCTTTTGCTTTGTAAATCAGCAGTTGGATGTGTAATTGGGATTTTTTTTTAAATGTCAAAATGACTCTTGGGTGTTGATCTGGCAAGTAGAAGTAACATAGAAAGGCTGTATAAGTAGTTCTGGAATGGCATTTAAAATCTCATAATCTAACTTTAACAATTGATTTTGCTCCAAATCTCCATATTGGTGTTATTCATCTTTTGGCTGAGGATCTGGAAATGGAGCTTTCTTCCCAGTGAAACTCGCACTAAGCCTAATATTGGACTTTTCGTGTTCATAGTTTGGATAGGTAAATTTTATACATCTAATTTGCAGACCAGCTTATAGAAAAATGAGATGAAAAGACCATTTCATGTATTCCCTTGGAAAGGTGGAGCATTTTCTTCCAGTATGTTTTCCAATTCACTTTTGGAATTTATGGAGGTTAAGAAAAGTACCATTCTATTATCTAACAGTTCTAGCTAATAGGCAGTTTTCTTAAATACCTAGCCTAAATTTTCCATTGCTCATCTGACTTTAAATCTTCATAATTTTCCAACCTAATGGATTTTATAACTTAATGTTTGCTAAATCTTTAGTTAATAGCTATTCTCAAGATTGTGATTTTTTTAAATGCATATTAAGTGATTTTGCTCCCTTAGAAATTCTATAAACTACTGATTGAATGTGTGAAACATTTATGCCCTATATCTAAAAGAGTAAAAACTTCATCCACAAACTGTTGCTTTGGATAGCAAGACATGAGTTCATTTCTTCTGCCTAGCTAAGAGAATTATTTTGCTTAGCTTGATGCTGTCAGAGTATCTTTAAGAAAGAATAAAATGTGAATTGATCATGCTTGTGGGTGATTTTCTGAGGTTGAGTCAAGAATGGTATATATGGAAGGACACAACAGAACTGGAGAGCAGTAATTTCTTTCAATCGCTAGTAACCTGTTCGGTGTTCAGTCATTGACCTACCAGTAAAAGGCTGCATCTTTTCATCACTATTTCCCTGTGATATTTGGATCTTTTTTTTTTTTTCTTTTTTTTTTTTTTTTGCTGTACACGGGCCTCTAACTGCTGTGACCTCTCCCGTCGCGGAACACAGGCTCCAGACGCGCAGGCTCAGCGGCCATGGCTCACGGGCCCAGCCGCTCCGTGGCATGTGGGATCTTCCCAGACTGGGGCACGAACCCGTGTCCCCTGCATCGGCAGGCAGACTCTCAACCACTGTGCCACCAGGGAAGCCCTTGGATCTTTTAGTCTACTCACATTTCAACTTTTATATGAGGTATTGAAAAGCCATTCCTACCTAGACTTGTCAGTTCAGGTGCTATATGGATAAAAACTGTTGCAAATATTTTCTGCATGTTCTTCCTTATAATTAAGTCCACTATTTGGTAATAATAGCTAAAATATATTGAATACTTCCTTTGTACCAAGAATTATTTGAAGTGCTTAATCTGAATTAATTTACGTAGTCTTGACAGAAATCTTGTCAGGTATGTTTATTATTCCCATTTCACAGGTGGAGGAAGTGAGGTACTGATTAATTTATTTGCCCAAGTTTTCACCACAGCAACGAGACAAAACCAGGATTAGTTTCCACATATTCAGTTCTCCAGAGCCCGTGCTTTTAACCACAACTCTACCACTGTCAAAATGTGAATATTTATACTATTAAAGAGTACTTCACAATAGCACTTATGGAGTATTCTTGCCAAAAATATTAAGCATGAATTTGATTAATCCTCTAGATCCAATTTCCAATTTATACAAAATACAGAGTGTAGAAAAAAGTGTTAAGGAAACACAGAGATGCTGTCAGCAAAATCCAGGCTGTGGGAAACTGGATAGTACAAGGAATCTAGTTTCTTTAACAAATAAATTGCAAGGAAGAGAGAGAGAATGTGCATGCAAGAGGAGTGGAAACCTATAAATTTAAGAAGACTTAAAAGATGCACTCCCATGTTCATTGAAGCATTGTTCACAATAGCCAAGAGGTAGAAACTACCTAAATGTCTATCATTTGATGAACAGATAAAGAAAATGCAGTATATACATACAGTGGAATATTATTTGGCCTTAAAAATATGACAGGAAATTCTGCTATTTGCAACAACGTAGATGAACCTGGAGAACATTATGCTCAGTGAAATAAGCCAGACACAGAAGGAAAAATACAACATGATTCTACTTATATGAGGAATCTAAAGTAGTCAAACTCATATAAACAGAGAATAGATTGGTTGTTGCCAGGGGCTAGGAGCAGGGGGAAACAGGAAGGTAAAAGGGTACAAAGTTTCAGTTATACAAAATGAATAAATCCAAGAGATCTGCTGTACAGCATAGAGCCTATAGTTAACAGTACTGTATTGTATTAAAACAGTGTTGTACTAAAAATCTGCTAAAATCTGCTAAGAAATCTTAAGTGTTATCACACACACACAAATAAATAAATATAAATAAATAAGGCAGGAGGAAACTTTTGGTGGTGATGGATGTATTTGTGACATCGATTATAGTGATGGTTTCACTGATATATACTTATCTCCAAATTCATCAAGTTGAATACATTAAATATTTACAGCTTTTTGTAAGTCAATCATACCTCAACAAAGTGGTTTAAAAAAAAAGTAGGAGGTTTATTAGCAAAGTTAAGCCACCAGTAGAAATTAGCATTAATATACTTTAAAAAAAGGAGAGACTTATTAAACATGTATCAACCAGTAACAATGTGTGGATTTCATTTGGATCCTTACACAAGAAAAACAATTTTTTAAAATTATATGATGTACAGGATTTCCTTCAAAATAATATTGGATGGGACAAGTGGATGAGGGTATAGAAAATGTCAGATTGGCCATGGATTGAAAATAATTGACAATATGTGATAGAGATATGCAGGTTTATTCTATTTTTTATTTCTGTGTATATTGAAATTTTAAAAAAAATTAACAGCAAAAAAGTAAAAGAATAATTAGTAGCAATTTCTTCAATCTTTTGAAAAAACTGTATGATTTATAACAACATATGAAATTAGTTACTACATAGAAGTAAGCCAAAAGGTTTCAAATGCTTATGGTTTTATATTGATATAATGAGCTGCCAATTCACATACTTGAATTAGCTTATGTTTTCTTTCACAAAGAACCCTGCAAAGCATCGTTGTGACTTTAAGGGTAAGACTATAGCACAAAAATTTATTGTCAAAAGGAACTGACAGCAAATAAAAAGATTGCATAAATCCTTCAGAGCAGAGAGAGCAGAGTATGATCAGATTTACAGAAAGTGGTACTCATTTACCAAAAGTGATTAAATTATACTCAGGATGCACCCTGAAGTACCCACTTCAGTAGACAGACCGGAATATATTTAGAAAATATAGAACCCTGCACTATCTCTCTGCTTTATCTTTCACAAACCACTCTTGTGGTTTCATAACATGGAAAATACTTATCTGTGTTTTCACTGATGCTTAGGACATGAAACTTGTTGCAGAGAAGCACCGTATTTTTCTTTTAAAATTGATTAGATTTAGTTCAACAAAAGGCACCATGTGCATTGTGAATTTTTTCCTATAGACATAAGGAAGATAAACTTCCCAAGAAAGGGAATCCCTGACTTAAAAAAAAAAAAGTGGTAAAATCATAAAACCTAGAAAGTGCCACAGATGGGAATAGCATAAGGCACAACACGAGTGCTAACTTCTGTTGGTATTTCATGACTGATTTCCTTCAAGCATGCATAACTATATGCTTTGGGAAAACCATGCCCTAGTGGTTATTAGGTGTATTTTCCTTCAGAAATAACTGCTCTTAAAATTAACTATTCAAAGTAAGAACTCCAAAATATATAATTTGTCAAAAGTCATATTTTGGCCTTTAGATAGCCAGAGGAAATCATTATGAATTTATGGGTTTAGAATCATAAATGTGTAGCATCTGCAGTACACTGTGCTTGTGAGAACTACTTCATCTGCTAGAGTTACATTATTGCATTTGAGTAAGTTAAGCAGAGTACTTCTAAAGCTAGTTTTCCTTTAGTTTCACTTCACCATGAGTCATCAATGCTTGTAACAGAGGGGAGAGAGGTGGGAAACTCCTGATCCCCCTGTTGATCTCTGTTCTTTGCAATAGAAATTACAAGTTTGCATTTTCATTCAACAGCCTGCAGGGGAGAGGAGGAATCAGATTGTGACTAAAGCATGTACCTGATAGAATGTCTGTTGCATTGCATGGCACAGCCTTGCTGCTGCCGATAATCATGGGATGACTTGCAAGGTTATACCATTGTATTATTTCACAGCCAGTTATTTCTATAGGTTTTATGCATTAACACATAATATGCTGGTTTTTTAGATAACATGACAAGATTTAGTGAAATCCTTTTTCAGTAAAATGCTGAAGACCCCTAGTTGTCTATAATATTTTTAATTAAAGATTATACTTAGTTTTTAGATATTCATGAATAGGCAGAAACAGAAGTCTTTACCAAAAGATAATGGAATTTGTAGGAAATTCAGTGTTGCTAATTGTATTTGATGTATAAAGGATTTTCTAGTATGCTTTTTAATTTTTAATTTTATTTTTTTTAATAGATCTTTATTGGAGTATAGTTGCTTCATAATACTATGTTAGTTTCTGTGGCACAACAAAGCGAATCAACAATATGCATACACATGTCTCCATATCCCCTCCCTCTTGAGCCTCCCTCCCACCCTCCCTATCCCACCTCTCTAGGTCATCGCAAAGCACCAAGCCAATCTCCCTGTGCCATGCTGCTGCTTCCTACCAGCCAACTATTTTACATTCGGTAGTGTATATATGTCGATGCTACTCTCACTTCACCACAGCTTCACCCTCCCACCTCATGTCCTCAAGTCAGTTTTCTATGTTTACCTCTTTATTCCTGCCCTGCAACTATGTTCATCAGTACCTTTTTTTTTTTTTTAAGATTCCATATATATGCGTTAGCATACAGTATTTGTTTTTTTCTTTCTGACTTACTGTATTCTGTATGACAGACTCTAGGTCCATCCACCTCACTACAGATAACTCAATTTCATTACTTTTTATGGCTAATATTCCATTGTGTATATGTGCCACATCTTCTTTATCCATTCATCCGTCAATGGACATTTAGGTTGGTTCCATGTCCTGGCTATTGTAAATAGTGCTGCAGTGAACATTGTGGTACACGTCTCTTTTTGAATTATGGTCTTCTCAGGGTATATGCCCAGTACTGGGATTGCTGGGTCATATGGTAGTTCTGTTTTTACTTTTTTAAGGCCTCCATACTGTTTTCCATAGTGGTTGTATCAATTTACATTCCCACCAACAGTGCAGGAGGGTTCCCTTTTCACCACACCCTTTCCAGCATTTGCTGTTTCTAGATTTTTTCATAATGGCCATTCTGACTGGTGTGAGGTGATACCGCATTGTAGTTTTGATTTGCATTTCTCTAATAATTAGTGCTGTTGAGCATCTTTTCATGTGCCTCTTGGCCATCTGTATGTCTTCCTTGGTGAAATGTCTATGTAGGTCTTCCAGGCATTTTTTAACTGGATTGTTTGTTTTTTTGATATTGAGCTCCATGAGCTATTTGTATATTTTGGAGATTAATCCTTTGTCTGTTGTTTCATTTGCAAATATCTTCTCCCATTCTGAGGGTTGTCGTTTTTGTCTTGTTTATGGTTTCCTTTGCTGTACAAAAGCTTTTAAGTTTAATTAAGTCCCATTTGTTTATTTTTGTTTTTATTTCTGTTACTATAGGAGGTGGGTCAAAAAAGATCTTGCTGTGGTTTATGTCAAAGAGTGTTTTTCCTGTGTTTTCCTCTAAGAGTTTGATAGTGTCTAGTCTTACATTTAAGTCTTTAATCCATTTGGAGTTCATTTTTGTATATGGTGTTAGGTAGTGTTCTAATTTCATTCTTTTACATGTAGCTGTCCAGTTTTCCCAACCCACGTATTGAAGAGGCTGTCTTTTCTCTGTTGTATGTTCTTGCTTCCTTTGTTGTAAATTAGGTGCCCCTATGTACATGGGTTTATCTCTGGGCATTCTGTCTTGTACCATTGATCTATATTTCTGTTTTTGTGCCAGTACCATACTGTCTTGATTACTGTAGCTTTGTGGTATAGTTTGAAGTCAGGAAGCCTGATTCCTCCTGCTCTGTTTTTCTTTCTCAAGATTGCTTTGGCTATTTGGGGTCTTTTGTGTTTCCATATGAATTGTAAAACTTTTTGTTCTAAATCTGTGAAGAATGCCATTGGTAGTTTGATAGGGATTGCGGTGAATCTGTAGATTGCTTTGGGTAGTATAGTCATTTTCACAATATTGATTCTTCCAATCCAAGAACGTGGTATATTTCTCCATCTGTTTATGTCATCTTTGATTTCTTTCATCAGTGTTTTATAGTTTTCTGAGTACAAGTCTTTCGCCTCCTTAGGCAAGTTTATTCCTAGGTATTTTTTTCTTTTTGTTGCAATGGTAAATGGGAGTGTTTCCTTAATTTCTCTTTCAGATTCTTCATCATTAGTGTATAGGAATGCCAGAGGTTTCTGTGCATTAATTTTGTATCCTGAAACCTTATCAAATTCATTTCTAGTAGTTTTCTGATGGCATCCTTAGGATTTTCTATGTATAGTATCATGTCATCGGAAAACAGTGACAGTTTTACTTCTTCTTTTCCAATTTGTATTCCTTTTATTTCTTTTTCTTCTCTGTTGTGGCTAGGACTTCCAAAACTATGTTGAATAAGAGTGGTGAGAGTGGACATCCTTGTCTTGTTCCTGATCTTAGAGGAAATGCTTTCAGTTTTTCACCATTGAGTATGATGTTTGCTGTGGATTTGTCATATATGGCCTTTATTATGTTGGGGTAGGTTCCCTCTATGCCCGTTTTCTGGAGAGTTTTTATTGTGAATGGGTGTGAATTTTGTCAAAAGCTTTTTCTGCCTCTATTGAGATGATCATATGGTTTTTATTCCTTAATTTCTTAATGTAGTGTATCACATTGATTGATTTGCATATATTGAAGAATCCTTGCATCCCTGGGATAAATCCCACTTGCTCATGGTGTATGATCCTTTTGATGTGCTGTTGGATTCTGTTTGCTAGTATTTTGTTGAGGATTTTTGCATCTATGTTCATCAGTGATATTGGTCTATAATTTTCTATTTTTATGATATCTTTTGCTGATTTTGGTATCAGGGTGATGGTGGCTTTGTAGAATTAATTTTGGACATTTCTCCCTCTGCAATTTTTTGGGAGAGTTTGAGAAGGATCAGTGTTAGCTCTTCTCTAAATGTTTGATAGAATTTGCCTGTGAAGCCATCTGGTCCTGGGCTTCTGTTTGGTGGAAGATTTTTAATTATGATTTCAATTTCATTACTTGTGATAGGTCTGTTTATATTTTCTAATTCTTCCTGGTTCAGTCTTGGAAAATTTTACCTTTCCAAGAATTTCTTCATTTCTTCGTGGTTGTCCATTTTATTGGCATTTAGTTGTTTGTGCTAGTCTCTTATAATCCTTTGTATTTCTGCAGTGTCCATTGTGATTTCTCCTCTTTTATTTCTAATTTTATTGATTTGCATCCTCTCCCCTTTTTTCTTGATGAGTCTGGCTAAAGGTTTATTAATTTTGTTTATCTCCTCAAAGAACCATCTTTTAGTTTTATTGATCTTTGCTGTTGTTTTCTTCATTTCTATTTCATTTATTTCTTCTCTGATCGTTATGATTTCTTTCCTTCTACTGACTTTGGGTTTTCTTTGATTTTCTTTCTCTGGTTGTTTTAAGTGTAGGGTTAGATTGTTTATTTGAGATTTTTCTTGTTTCTTGAGGTGAGATTGTATTGCTATAAACTTCCCTCTTAGAACTGCTTTCGCTGCGTCCCACAGGTTTTGGGTCATCATGTTTTCGTTGTCATTTGTTTCTAGGTATTTTTTTATTTCTTCTTTGATCTCTTCAGTGATCTCTTGGTTATTTAGTAACACACTGTTTAGCCTCCATGTATTTGTGTTTTCTGTAGATTTTTTTCCTGTAATTAATTTCTATCTAATCTCATAGCATTGTGGTCAGAAACGATGCTTGATTTGATTTCAATTTTGTTAAATTTTCCGAGGCTTGATTTGTGACTCAAGATGTCATCTACAGGGCTTCCCTGGTGGCGCAGTGGTTGAGAGTCCGCCTGCCGATGCAGGGGAGACGGGTTCGTGCCCTGGTCTGGGAGGATCCCACATGCCGCGGAGCGGCTGGGCCCGTGAGCCATGGCCGCTGGGCCTGTGCGTCCGGAGCCTGTGCTCCGCAATGGGAGAGGCCACAACAGTGAGAGGCCCACATACTGCAAAAAAAAAAAAAAAAAAAAAGATGTCATCTACACTGGAGAATGTTCCACGTGCACTTGAGAAGAAAGTGTATTCTGCCACTTTGGGTGGAATGTTCTATAAATATCAATAGATCTATCTGTTATTGTGTCATTTAAAGTCCGTGCTTCCTTATTTATTTTCTGTTTGGATGATCTGTCCATTGGTGTAAGTGGGGTGTTAATGTCCCCTACTATTATTGTGTTACTGTCAATTTCTCCTTTCATGGTTGTTAGCATTTGCCTTATGTATTGAGGTTCTCCTATGTTGGGTGCATAAGCATTTATAATTATTATGTTTTCTTCTTGGATTGATCCCTTAATCATTGTGTACTGTCCCTCCTTATCTCTTATAACAGTCTTTATTTTAAAGTCTATTTTATCTGGTACGAGTATTGCTACTCCAGGTCTCTTCTAATTTCCATTTGCATGGAATATCTTTTTCCATCCCTTCACTTGCAGTCTGTATGTGTCCCTAGGTCTGAATTGGGTCTCTTGTAGACAGCATATATATGGGTCTTGTTTTTATATCCATTCAGCCAGTCTGTGTCTTTTGTTTGGGGCATTTAATCCATTTACATTCAAGGTCATTATTGATATGTATGCCCCTGTTACCATTTTCTTAGTTGTTTTGGGTTTGTTTTTGTGGGTCTTTTTCTTCTCTTGTGTTTCTTGCCTAGAGAAGTTGCTTTAGCATTTGTTGTAAAGCTGGTTTGTTGGTGCTGAATTCTCTTAGCTTTTGCTTGTCTGAAAAGCTTTTGACTTCTCCATCGAATCTGAATGAGATCCTTACTGGGTAGAGTAATCTTGGTTGTAGGTTTTTCTCTTTCATCACTTTAAGTATATCCTGCCACTACCTTCTTGCCTGCAGAGCTTCCACTGAAAAATCAGCTGATAACCTTATGGGGATTCCTTTGTATGTTATTTTTTGTTTTTCCCTTGCTGCTTTTAATATTTTTTCTTTAAATTTAATTTTTGTTATTTTGATTAATATGCGTTTTGGTGTGTTTTTCCTAGGGTTTATCCTGTTTGGGACTGTCTGTACTTCCTGGACTTGCATGAATATTTCCTTTCCCATGTTAGGGAGGTTTTCAGCTATAATCTCTACAAATATTTTCTCAGAACCTTTCTTTTTCTCTTCTTCTTCTGGGACCCCTATAATTCAAATGTTGGTGCATTTAGCATTGTCCCAGAGGTCTCTGAGATTGTCTTCAATTCTTTTCATTCTTTTTTCTTTATTCTGCTCCTCAGCAGTTATTACCACCATTTTGTCTTCCAGCTCACTTATTCGTTCTTCTGCCTCAGTTATTCTGTTATTGATTCCTTCTAGTGTATTTTTCATTTCAGTTATTGTGTTTTTCATCTCTGTTTGTTTGTTATTTAGTTCTTCTAGATCTTTGTTAAACATTTCTTGTATTTTCACAATCCATGCCTCCATTCTATTTCTGAGATTCTGGATCATCTTTACTATCATTACTCTGAATTCTTTTTCAGGTAGGTTGCCTATTTCCTCTTCATTTATTTGGTCTTGTAGGTTTTTACCTTGCTCCTTCATCTGTGACATATTTTTTTGCCATCTCATTTTTTTTTTTTTAATGAGTGGATTGTGTTCCTGGCTTACTGGTTGTTTGGCCTGAGGCTTCCAACACTGGGGTTTGTAGGCTATTGGGTAGAGCTGGGTCTTGGTGCTGAGATGAGGAACTCCATGGGACCTCATTCCAATGAATATTCCCTGGGATCTGAGGTTCTCTGTTAGTCCAGTGGTGCAGACTTGGAGCTCCCACTGCAGGAGCTTCAGCCCAACCCTAGGCTTGAACCAACATTCCACAAGCCACCTGGGGTGGCCAAAAAAACCCCTAAAAAATGAAAAAAACAAGCAATAACAAATTAAAAAATAAAATTAGACTAGGAAACTAACAGATATATTAGGAAGAATATAAAAATAAAAATAAAGATGAATCAACAACTGTAAGGTACATCAGTACCACAGTAGTAAAAAGGAGGAGGAAAATGAAAAAAAAAGAGGGGGGAAGCCTTGGCTGTGGAGGGTGGGGCCTAAGCAAGGGCAAGGTTTGGGTAGTGGGCAGGGCCAATGCTCAGGACCCACAGGCTGTAAAAGACCCAGGGGGCTGTGGGGGGTGGGGCTTAGGCTCAAGGAACAGGAGCGGCCCAGGCATGCCCCCCACCGCCGGTCTCAGAGGGCAGGGGACCTCACCTGGGAGCCCATCAGGCTTCCTGGGCTCGAGTGGGCGGGGCAAACACCCTCCTCTCCTCTCCTGCTCCTCCGGTCTGGGAGAACCCCTCCCACCTGCCTCTCCTGATTTCCCCAGCCTCCCTCCTATTCCCCCAAAGACCCACATGGCCTTGAGGGGGCCTTAGAGGACAGGGGACTGGCCTGGGAGCTCAGCAGGCTTCCAGTGCCCGAGTGGGCAGGGCAATCACCCTCTGTTCCTCTCCCACTCTTCCCAGAGAGTCCCTCCCGCCTGCCTCTCCTGATCTCCCCAGCCTTAGGTGTGCCAATCCTGTCTGGCCTCCACTTCTCTTCCCACCTCAGTCCCCCTATAACCTATCGGTTCACTTTGGGGTTCCTCCCGTCTCCTCAGGCATCAGAGTTCCCCCCACCAGTGGCCGGCAGGTGCCCTAGCTGTGGGGAGACACTAACTCTGTGTCTTCCTATACTGCCCTCTTGACTCCCACCTAGTATGCTTTTTAAAGCAAATAAATTTATTTACAGTGTTCTGGGCACTGCTTTATGTGGTCTATTCAGCTTAAAGAGATAAGGTAAATTATTATGAACTTTTGTTATTTGCTTTGGACACAATGCCACTTTTTTACTAATTATGACTCTTTTTTCCTTGAGCATAGGATGGCTTAAAGTTAAAGATAATTATTAATTAATTTATATTATGGTAATTATGATTCCCAATAAGATCATCTTCCATTATCTGTACATAATATCTGTGAATGAACAGTTAGAAGTTACATTATGGAATCAAAATGTGTATGATGAATTCATATATCCCTCGGTGTCACCCATATAATTGCAAAAATGAGAGAGTGAAACAATTGGGTGAAGATTTCTTTCTTACCTTAAAATAGTTTCAAAATGAGAATATATTATGTACTTGCTAAGTGATGAGAGATGGTATCATTGCCTATATCATGTTATGCAGCGTCCTAATTTTATGTCTCTGTCATAAATCCTAAAAGCTGGAAAAAGCAGTAATTTGTCACTTTTTAGTTTTTCTCAATTTATAAGTTCCCTTGAAGTGCTGATCCCATGTGAAATGTTTCTGCACATACCAAACAAATATTTGTCACAATATTTGTTGTTCACAATCAACATTTGCTTATCCCAGAGTGACCATATTTCCTTCCTGTTTTATAACTTTGCTAGCTCTGTAACTATTATTAGCACCCATTTTCACTCTAAAATACCCTGGGCTAGAAAATAAATTGTATGGTCAGTCCAGTTCATACCTGTTTGCATAACTAGTTCAAAAATTCTAGTTGATTTTAGAATTCTACCCTGTATGAAATGAATCTTATGCAATTATAATCTGAGTTGTGATCTGTGGTGGAGTTTAGGACACATACCCACAAAATATGGTACCTTGGCATATTGAGTATTTTAAACTGAAAGAGTTTGAGAAAACAGAAGAAGCAGGAAGGTCATTTTGACCTTTCTCCTACTCTTCTCCCCTGAAACATTTTAGAAAACCGTTGTATGAGAGGTGTCCTTCCTATTCCAGGAGAAATGGAGTATCCTTATGTCCAAAGGAAAAAAAACGCTGAGAAAAATCCTAACAAACAGGCCTTCCTAAGTTTCCTTCAGTTTAGTACACTTGCCTCATACTCCTTGACCTATCATATTTCTCCATGAGTGTCCACTCTTCATCAAATGTAGCATAAAAATACTCAGGTAAATTTCTTGGGTCCCCATGTTCTTATGAAGGTTCCCATGTCACATAAAACTTACATTAAATACTTTTGTATGCTTTTCTTCTGTCAACCTGCCCTTGTCAGTTTAATTTTTGGACCCATCCAGGGGCTCTAAGAATGTTAAGGGGAACTTTTTCCTTCTTTAAATTTGTGCTTTTTCTATCAATGTCAAGAATAAAATAAGAAATGCTGAAAACTTAAAGGGCTTTAAATTACGATTTTTTATCAGACTAGAAAATATGAATCAGAACTTATTACATTAAACATTTGTATTTTATTAATTTTGGTGAAAAAGTAGAGTTTAATGAGTTGTAAAAAATACATTTGAACAATAATACATTGATACATAAGCACATGGATAGGAATCACTCACAAATGAAAGTACGTTAGCCTGACAAATATTCCAGCAAATAGTTGCTCTGAAGCAGACTGTTCAGCAATGTCATTGATACAGAAAGTTAAAAGTAGAGAGAAATTAAAATATAACAATGTATTTATTATGTAAATTCTATTGTAAAGTTAACATTATGCATATATATTTTTTAAATGGGTCAAGTACAACACCTTAATTGATCAGTGGGGAAATCAGCTTATGACATTTGGATTCACCCATGACCTCATGTAGATGTGCATTTTTTTTAAGGACATTGGATTGGCATCTATTATGTCCAGGGAAATGGAAAACCCTGAACTGACACTTTAAAAGATAAAGAACCTTGTAGGCACCTCTAAAGTGTGTTTTCGTAAACCATGCAGATTGATGCAGTAGTACCCCAAATGTAACTTTCAGAATGAAATGTGGGTAATAATTAAGTAAAATGTTACTTTGAAATTTGTATTCCCAAATGGTTCATTGCTTTCATATTCTAAATTCCAGTGCCCTTGTAGGTCCAATTAAGATGCTTAATTGAAAAATTCCAAGTAAGCAGACTGCCCTGGCACCCAGAGAGGATTATGCCTAGTAATGATATTTCTGAATTGGACAGAAAGAATACTCACAAATGTCAGCAGAGGAACATATATTTGATAATGGAACATTTATTCTCCAAGTGTAAAGGAAATCAAGCCTGAGAATCAGGGGTGCTATGGTAACATACAATTTTCTTTTTTTCAGGTCTAATTTTAAACTATCCGTGCCTTCATTCTTTCCCTCACAATCCCTTAATTCTTAAGTAAAGGATAAAAATACAACTAGTGGTAGCAACTTTTAATTTATTAACACAATTTCCTAGTTGCTATCTGTAACTTTTTTTGAAATGCAGGGTGAGGCAAGCCATTCTGTGACTGCCAGGTACTCCTTCCAATGTAGAACTAGTAGAATAACCAAGGCTATATTTAACTAAGGGCACTAGAGAGAAAATTGCTTATATACATTTGATTTTAATATGCACATTAGCAGCCAATTATGCCTTATGTTGAAACAAAAGCATTTTTATGATGCACTTCAATTCTTTTACATAAGGGCTTTTGTTTATTGTTTTACTTGTCTTATGTTGCATGTTTTCTGTACTGTGGGTGAATATCACACAAAACATTGCAGAAAGTGAATTACTAGTGTGGCACTTACATTTCTCTGATATATTGTATGCAAATAATTGTGTTGTATCTTTAACATTTCTCTATTATCAATTATATTTATATCTTATTTGTGAGTCATCCCAAAAATAGGAAGAAGAAAAAATAATAATAGAGTATCATTAACCTTGATTTAAAAAGTTTAGAACTCTATCCATGATATTTAATAAGAAAAAGATGAATAGAATATAGGGTCCAAAGCTATTTCAGTAATATTTTTTAGATATAATTGACTGTGGTCTTTGTCAAACTATATGTTGAGAAACACAACATTCGTGTTTCCTTACAACAAAAGGAAAGCTAAAATTGAATATAGAAGTTTTCTTTGTATTTCTATCTAAAGATGATTTCATTTTAGTATTTGTTTTTGTGAATTGCAAATAATTGTGAATAATTATTTCCCTGCTCCCACTGCCTTGCTGTCTTTGTTAAAGCTCTCCCCTTCTCTGTTTGAAGGTCATTCTTTTCTTCATCCATTGGCATTCTAGCCCAGTACTCAGACAAACCAACTTCTCTAATTTCCATACATTAATTTTCTCTGGGAGTGGCAACAGTAGTGCTGACACTCTTCTCACTGACCCAGCAAATATTGGTAGTCCTTAGTCCCTCTCCAGAAATAGTCTCTGCCACATAACCTGAAAATAAAATTAGTGCCCTAACTCATGGGACAAAAGACAACACTAGAAGTGTATTTATACTGTTACAGGGCTGCCTGGTGGTCAAATCTTCCTGATTATTGCAGATTCCGGATTCATTTGTCTTCTGATTTAACACATTTCAACATCATATATCTGGGTTAAACAAATACTGCTCAAGTTCAAGTATTCTGTATTTGTCAAGAAGTTCAAATAAATTGAAATTAAATTGCTCCTTATTCTATGTACCTCTAGAGGTACAAAAGCTAGAAAAACAATTATGCTTTTGAAGCCAGTTTATACAGGTCTTTTTTGCTTAATTATATGAGGAACTGAAATGTGGTCTTTTCTTTCTAGAGGTGATATTTTGTGTCTCTTTAAAATATACAACCAAGAGAAAATTGCTAAGAATGTAGCTTTAACACAGTTCAAACACTTCCTTCTGGACAAGCCACTTTATTTGACATAGGTCTTTATCTTCTGTATACTCTGAGAGAACTAGAACTAGATGTAGTTTTGCTTCCAACAGGCGTCATGACAGAAATTTTCAAAACTAATATGTTCTTTGTTGTATATACAACTTTCAAAATTTGTTTCAGTCTCTGTGTCTGCCCATCTTGTTGAAAGTTGTACCCCTAAAGGAAAACTTTCCTTCAACCTCTTGACTTCTAAATTATTGGTTAGTTAATGACTGCCGTGAGGTGTTACCAAGACTCCTGAGAACAAACTTGGTGAAATAGAATATAGAAAATTATGAAAAAAAATAGAATGCTAAGAGCATGGTGCATACCAGATAAGAATGTTTCTTCCCAAAGGGGTTGCTATAGTTTGTGGTTTAGGTGATTTTGGTCCTGGAACATATGATCGAATATAAATAGGATGCCTCTATTTTCACTGAGAGTAAACAATGCCTATTAAACATGATCTTTCTTTTGTATGAACTTGTGCCTTTAACTTCCTTATTTCAGAGACAGCAAAATGTAACACATCTTTCCATTTTGGCATAAGTTTTAGTCCATTGAAATATTTATTTGCTATCTGATAGGAGTGGGAAGATCTTCCAGATGCTACCTTATCAAGAGGGCATCACTAAAGACAATTTTTGCCTCTTATCATTATATATTCTCAAACTTAAGACAAAATATAAGCATCTGGGTTAAAACACTACTGCTCACATTGAAAAATTCCATATCTGGCTGGCAGTGAAATTTGAATTGAATTGTTCCTTATTCAATACCACTGTGCCACAGGGTTATTGTTTTAATGGTCACACCCATGCAAAGTTTATGTGTGAATGTGTGTGTATGTGTGTGTCTGTGTGTTGTGTTTGATTGAGGAAATGCAGTGTACAGGATACTTCAATTGATAAGATACTGGAAATGTCTTAGTATTTAATTTTTTTCAGTATTTAATGGCTATTTATATCTAAGTTTTACATTGCAAAATAACTTTATGTTTGAGTATAAATTAGGTGAATAATAACAAGTAAATGTCCATTTAGAGCAAATTGTCTATAACACTTTCACTTAGACAAAGCTTTGTTTTAATTTGCTTTAAGCATCTTTTTTTAAAGACTACAAGTTAATATCAGCAAATAATTCCTGGGATTTAAATTGAATTACTATACTGAATTCAACACTTTTGTACCTGGAAAAAAAAGACAGCAAAATACTAAATGGTACCCTACATAATGTACAAATCAGTTGCATGGGTATTTACTTTTTTATTTTTAGAAAGTGCTAAGTCTCTTATTCTTTGTAATTTCTTATAAAAAAGAAATGTGTATTATCTTTTATTCAAATTGTTGTAAGTAAAATAAACAGCCTGAACTTAACAACTTTAACTTCTGGTATTAACTTTGTACATACTTGAGAATTACAGGCACAGCTATAATTCTCAAGGAAGAATAATTAGAAAAACAAGAACAACAGGTGACGATTTGGTCAGGGTACCAAAATCCTAGGTTATTAATTTATCTATTCTTTTCCATTTTACAGTTTTCCTCTTGATATTGGATACTGTGCTCATGCCCTATTGCTCATTTTAATGAATACTTAACCATATGAAATATTTGTTCATTTCAACAGAATTCCCCCTGGTTTCAAAAGAGAATGCAGAAGCCATTTCAGAGCTTAATTAGGGAGATTTGGAGCCTCTATGCTAGTTCAATCAATTTTATCACAAGTAAAAGCATTTTAACTATTCCCTTTGTCTATACAATCATTTGCAACCCAGCAGAAAAATTCTATTCCTTCTACTGTAAGCTTAACCAAGCAGGACAGTCAGTTGGAGTGAGATCACACTGGAAAACGTTTTTAAAAGGGTTTTCTAAACCTTTTTAAAATTTTAGTTAAGTTTTAATGAGCACTGCAGAAGAGTTAGATCCCCAGAGGGCAAATCAATTTTGAGTGTTACACTGTCTGTTCCTTTTAGCCTCTGAAGTACTACCTTAACTGACTTCTCCATGCTTATGTTGAGCCAGATATTCAGGATAAAAGAATGCAAATATACAGCCTGTGAATTTCTGCCTCACCCAGGGGTCACCAAATCCTTCAGCCATTTTATTTTTTCAAGTGGTGAAAGGGATGAAATAGGTGGAACAAAGTATTTGTCTATTTCAGCACTAAGAGAAGTGTGAGGTATAAGGTGGGCTATGGAGTGTTTGGGAACCTTCATTAGGACACGCTTAGTGACTTTACCCCCTTGGGTCTAGATCAGCTCCTGGTATACAGAAAGTTTAAAATTCAGCCTGGGACCCACTGTGGTTTAACATGACTGACTACTGAAGGACGAAGGAAAGCTGCCTAATGAAGTTCAGACCATGTTTACTTTTACTTTTTCCCTCATATGTGTGTTGTTTTAGGGATTTTTAGATTCATAATGTTAGATATATAGGAGTTTCCCCTACGCAGTTGCACAATTGCTTCTTTTTCATATATAACCTCAGATAAACTGACACCATGCATCTTCCGAAAAGGACATTATGCTCCAGAGTGTACTTCTCTGGGGCTATTTACTACATTCTGCTGTCTCCCTGCAGTAAGGAAATTATATATTAAAGATTAACTGAGCATATCATTTCCTCTCTCTAGGCTGCCATGAAGTAAGTCTACAAACTGCTGCTCAGTATTTTTGCAGCTTACCCCTATGAAAGAAAAATTTTGAGACTAGATGAACATATGTTCTTCATTCCATCCATGAATCAATATGTAGCCTCCTACAAATGCTAAGTAATGCACTGTATTGAGCCCTTGTTCTAGAAGATATGTTATTACTCTGTTTACCTAATCTTTAAAAATTTTGGCTTAAAGGTCATCTTCTCAGTGAGGCCTACCTGACCATCCTATTTAAATTCACAACAGGTACCACACCCCCTCTTTATTCTCCAACCTTGCTCTATTTCTTTTCTCATGGCATTTCTTACCACCCAACACAGTATATCCTTTTTCTTATTAATAAAAATATAGTTATAGGTACATAACTAAAATATAAATCAATATAAAGTGAACTTATGTAATACTGTATTCATTTTTTTCATTGCTGCATTACACACTATGTCATATTTACACCAAACCTATGAGTAGCCTAATTCCCATTTATTTCATTGAAGAGGAAATAGATTAAATAACTTGTTTCAGGTCATGTGGTTTGTAAGAGGTCAGGATGACATTTAGGCCCTTTTATATCTGACTTAATTGTTCATATTCTTTATATTTTCCACGTGATTTTGACATGTCTGAGAGAAGACCTTGAATAATATATGTACAGTAGTCCCCCCTTCTCTGAGGTTTCACTTTTTGCCATTTCAGTTACCTACAGTCAGCTGTAGTCTGAAAATATTAAATGGAAAATCGCAGAAATAAACAATTCATAGATTTAAATTTATGTGCTATTCCAAGTAGCGTGATGAAATCTTGTGCTGTCCCATCACTTCCTGCCCAGGATCCCCCGCCATCAACATCTTCTGCTCCTGATATCTAACCAATGACATCATTATGGCTAGATGATTCAAGACCACCTGAAATAGATGTAAGAAGGAGACTAGTAGTCTAATGCTACATCACAATGCCTACATCATTTACCTAACTTCATCTCATCACGTAGGCATTTTGTCATATCATCACAAGAAGAAGTGTGGATATAGCATCATAAGATATTTTGAAAAAGAGAGATAAACCACCTTTGTGTAACTTTTATTACAGTATATTGTTATAATTATTCTATTTTATTCTTGTTAATCTCTTATTATGCCTAATTTATAAATTAAATTTTATCATAGATACCTATGATATACCTAGGTATAGGAAAAAGCATGCTATATATAGGGATTGGTATTATCAGAGGCTTCAGACATCTGCTGGGTGTCTTGGATCATATTCCCTGAATATAAGTGGGGACTACTGTAATCATATTAGTGTGATTAAATCTTGAGTTCTGAATGGATTCCTATTGATTAGAAACTTGCTTTTTTCTCTCTGAATTTGCTTTGGATATTTTAGTTCCACTACAGTAGAGTAAATAAACCTCTCCAACTTTGGATAGCTCAGTTCTTCTCAAAAAATGGAGTCTAATCACCAGCCAAAATTCAAAGCTGAATTTAAATCTGTTGGCTCCTTAGCATTTATTTGACTGTAACTTTTATGTAATCTTTAGAATTCTGGTGCTAAGTGACATTAAGGATGACTGGCATCTTATTCTTACACTTAAGTATTTTGTAAACAGTTTATAGCTGCTTCATAACAAATTGCTTGCAAGTGTAAGGAACATAAACAACAAAAATCGTAACCAATATAATGTAGTTTTCCCTGGGTGAATTATTTTAAATGTCTTTAGTGTGAGAGTGTAATTTCTTTCAGACTTTTTGATTTGGATTCATTCTCCAGTTTGGAAGCACAATAAAGAACACACGCTATTTAAAATCTCATCAACAAGGGGAAAAACATTAAAAAGTTGGGCTTATTAACATGAATTTTTCAATGTATTATTACATCAGTTAGGACAGGTTAGATTATGCTGAAGTAACAACCTGAAAAATCTAAATGGTTTACAGCAAAACTTATTTCTACCTTGTGCAATACATCCATCACTCATCAGTTACTGTTCTGTTCTAACCTATTTACTCTAGGATACAGGCTGCTGGATCAGTCTCTATGGAGAGCACTACCACTGATTGTTCCAGAGAGAGGAAAGAGAGTAGACGACTCACATGCTGGTTCTTAAAACTTTTGTTTAGAAATGACACTTCATGGACCTAAATAAATCACCGTGTCCATGCCTGAGTTCAACAAGGCAAGGAAGGAAACAGGAGACACATGTCACAACCTGATGGTAGTGGGGGAGGGGTGCATAATAATTTTGAAGCGAGGTGAAGGAATAATTTTAAACGTTAATAATATCTACTTAAATTATCTTTTAAAATTTGACTTACAGAGTTCTAAAAAATTGTTTCTATCTCAAAGGAATATGATAATATTTTCCCTTGGTTTTTGCTGTATCTTAAACGTAGCTAAGAAGTCTGTGTTGTCCTACATACACACTTATATAACTTTCCAGGATTACCAGTGCTTTCCATTGATGGTCAAAATCAGTCAAAAACAATATTCCCTTCTACTGGGTTGGCCAACAAGTGCTTTCAGTTTTTAAGTAAAAATAAAAGACACATTTTTCTTTTTCACCAAGAACTTTATTGAACAACATATCCACCCTTTTGTTCCACTACCTTCTGCCATTGTTCAGGCAACTTCATAATTCCATCTTCCCAAAACTTTTTATCTTTTTGAGCAAAGAACTGCTCCAGGTGCCTTTTCAGTCTCCCAGCGAATTGAAATTTTTTCCATTAAGAGAATTTTGTAAAGACTGAAATAAATGGAAATCCAGAGGTTCAATGTCTGGTGAATACGGTGGATGAATCAGAACTTCCCAGACAAGCTGTAACAGTTTTTGCCTGGTCATCAAAGAAACGTGGTCTTGCAGTATCCTGATGGAAGATTATGTGTTTTCTGTTGACTAATTCAGGACGCTTTTCGTCAAGTGCTGCTTTCAGTTGGTCTAACTGGGAGCAGTATTTTTTGGAATTAATCATTTGGTTTTCCGGAAGGAGCTCATAATAGAGGACTCCCTTCCAATCCCACCATATACACAACATCACCTTCTTTGAATGAAGACTGGCCTTTCGTGTGATTGGTGGTGGTTCATTTTGCTTGCCCCACGATCTCTTCCATTCCACATTATTGTACAGTATCCACTTTTCATTGCCTGTCATAATTTGTTTTAAAAACAGAACATTTTCATTACGTTTTGGTAGAGAATCGCATGCAAAAATACGGTCAAGAAGGGTTTTTTTTGCTTAACTTATGTGGAACCCAAACATCAAAGCGATGAACACAACCAAGCTGGTGCAAATGATTTTCAACACTTGATTTGGATATTTTGAGTATGTCGGCTATCTCCCACGTCGTATAATGTTGATTGTTCTCAATGAATGTCTTGACTTAATCGCTGTCAACTTCAACTGGTCTACCTGACCGTGGAGCATCGTTCAGCGAGAAATCTCCAGCATGAAACTTCGCAAACCACTTTTGACACGTTTGATCAGTCACAGCACTTTCTCCATACACTGCACAAATCTTTTTTTGCATTTCCGTTCCATTTTTACCTTTCTTGAAATAATAAAGCATAATATGCCTAAAATGTTGCTTTTTTTTCTTCCATCTTCAATATTGAAATGGCTACACAAAAATTCACCAATTTTGATGTCTTTTTTTAAACGCATGCTGATATGAGAGCTGTCACATAAAATCTAACAAAATTGTTTTTTTTTTTTTTTTTTTTTTTTTTTTTTTTTTTGTGGTATGCGGGCCTCTCACTGTTGTGGCCTCCCCCGTTGCGGAGCACAGGCTCCGGACGCGCAGGCTCAGCGGCCATGGCTCACGGGCCCAGCCGCTCCGCGGCATATGGGATCCTCCCAGACCGGGGCACGAACCCGTATCCCCTGCATCGGCAGGCGGACTCTCAACCACTTGCGCCACCAGGGAGGCCCAACAAAATTGTTTTTAATGAAGTTGAAGACAACTAAGTGCTACTAGAGCCATCTTAACAGAAAAAAAAACGAACGAACCTTTTGGCCAACCCAATACATTTTTTGGGAGTAACTGTATTTACAATGAGAAATAGTCTATGTTCTGAAAATTCACTTATTTGAATAGCCCCACTCTAGGCCTGCTTTCCCAGTCTTCAGTTTCACCTTACATGTTTACACATACATGTTTGTTGGCATACTTCTGTCAAAATGGAGTAATCTGTGTCAACCATGCTATCCAAACTATAGTGCATTTTACATAATGAGAACACAGCTGGCACAGTGGCTTGATTCCATATACTCCGAACATATGGTTTAAGGAAGGCCAGAGGAGCTCTGATCAGGAAACATGATTCCAATTAGAAGAGATGTATTAGAGTCCATACTCCTGTGAAGAAAAATATTGTTTTATAAATATAGGCTTCATTAAGCACCTGTCTGCACAATTTACTGAGGTTATTCAAGTTTAAAGTAAGAATAGCAATGAGGGATTATGCTTCAGTTTGAATATCAAAATTTATTTTGACTAAGGTCAGGATTATAAAGTGAAGTGAAATATAAACCTTTTTCATGCACCTCTTACTACTGACAATCTGAAGATTGACTTCAGTGTCCCTTTGGGTTTCTGAATCACTGAGAGGCAATTATTTTTCCTCTTTGTTCAAAGAGACTTTGGGGCAGCATTTGTCCTCTTGCTGGAGATATTCAAACAATAAAGGTTACATTCCTATTACAAATTATTGTGTACCCCAAGAATGGGCAGGGGTAGGAGGGATAGGAACGTGCACAGTACCTTGTGGGCTTAAAGCCTTTCTTATCCCCAGCACAGAATCAAATGCCTCCTTGCATTACCTCTTTTATTCCAGGCATTATTGGCTGCCTTAGGCTTTGGGTACTTTTTAGGCAAACTTTTCCCTCAATGTTAGAGCCGAGTATTGTAGTTCTGTTAGCTGTTTCCAAAGGCTTTCCCTTATTAGTCTTGAACTCCCAGCATCCTTAGCAGAAAGCTATTCCAAGGGGCTACTGGCCAATAACTGTGTGACCCCTTTTGAGAAGTAGCAAGCAATAATCTTGGGGGGTTGATTCTTCCCCTCCCTCATCAATTGATTACTTTAGTTTTACCATCTGGAGTTCCTCATGGTCACTACATTGCTGAACATTATTCCTTCAGGCAGCATCTCCTTAGGAAGCATTTTTTGATCTCTTCACCTTGCCTGGTGAAGTTAGATTTTGAAACACAGAATGAGATCCTTGTATTTCTTCCATAGCCCATTAGTTTAAGGTGGTTTCTAATATTGGCTGCATTAGTGTAAATTGAATATGGGAGTCAATTGCTCCCTCTGTTCAGTGGCTCCCCTTAGAGATATGAGATCTAGAAATATGTGGTCTTATGCACAGAACTTTGTGGGTGCTCAAGGAACAGCTCTGAGTTTCCTACAGCTTGTGAGAAGCCAACCATATGTTCTAGGGATTTTCCAGATATTCTCTATTTATCCCTCCAGATCTGTCATTCTCACCTAGTTCTGTGGCCTGAGAGGTTAATCATTTTCAACTGTGTGAATGGGTACCCTTGACCTCTGGCTTCTGATTTGGCCAGGTAAGTCATTGGGAGGGTGAAAGGAGAGTGAGGCAGGGGCATTTATTCCCACAGCTCCCCCTCTACTGCCTTCCTTTACAGCAGCTGCTCTTTCAGTCCTAAAGAGTGTAATGACTTTCCACATTGCCAGCCCTGGCATTGTGCATCATCTCTTCTTGGTTTACCATAACACTATCCAGAGTCTGTAAATAGTCCCTTAGGTAAGTGCTCCTCCTTTACCCCTTTTGTTATAATCTTTCCTTCTGTGGCTTTGGCAGATACAAAGGCGTTTTGTAATCATATGATTACAGTTGTGAATAACTGTATTCCCAACCGATATATTGAACTGTATTCATAACCGATTCAACCCATATGCACCTTTACCATGTATGATGCATTCATAAGATGTTTTCTACACTTTGTGGATGCAGCTGATGCTGTTTAATTGTGTCTCATCAACTTTTATTCTACAATTGTGTCCTTAGTTTCCCGAAGTAAAACATCTCCCTTACCTTACTATGTAGTCTTCCAGTTTTGATAATGTATATCCCTAGATTTGGAATCCAACAGTGTATGGACACTAACCTTTTACAATGTTGAGCAGATGTAACTCTTTGTTTCCAAGAGAGCTGGGGAAAAACGACTAGAATGTGAAAAGGGTCAGCTAGTTCTCTGATTTTGTAACTGAGCGAAAATTTTAACGTCTCTAGATTTTAATTTCCACTTATGTGAAGTAAGGAAGCTGGGATAAATGAGTGTTTCTTTCCATGGGTGCAGTTTTATTCCTTTATTAAGCCTCATCTATATGCCAGGCACACAGAAGACTGGTTTTGGTGTGTTAAAAATTTAGAGCAACTTGATGGAGAATGGTGCTAGGAAGTGTCATTTTTACTCAAAAATTACTTTCCCTGATTCCAGCATTTCCTAACTTGGGATCCATCATCTTTTGGAAAGTCCATGGATGGTCTTTAGGCAGGGTGTATAGTCCCTTGATTGTATGTTAGAAGACTGGGTCCATGCACGTTTCTCTGGGTGAGTGTCCATATCTAACACCGGATTCATAATGGAAAAATGACCTCCTTTCCAACAAAAAAAATTAAGGACCACTGTCCTTTTCCTTTTCCTCACTCCTACTCCTTGAAGACACGTTAAAGACGTGTTAAAGTTCCAGGCTGCCAAAGATATAATTAATATATGACCTACTGCCTCCATAAATGCATTTATCATGTACCATGAGCCATCGTCTTTTCACAAGGTTTCACATTTCTTTAAAATATTCTGATGGATTTTTAGATCAACCTTTGACTTGTAGAAATGAGAAAGAGGCTTTTTGTCCATGTGACTTTCTTTTTAACGATAAATAGCCGGCATATTTAAGAACTCTTTTAGGATAAAGAGAAGAAGCAGATTTCTCTCACAGAGAAAATCAGATTAGGAGTCTTTATTTTAAAAGAAAGTATCTAAGTTCTGTTTTTCAGGTGTTTTTCCTTCCTTGAAGCACTAACTTGCCTAATGGAATTCTCATTGAAGTTTCTGTCTCTATCACACTGCTCTATCAAGCCTTTAGTTTTCTTTCATTGATTTTTTTCTCCTGTGTCTCCTTATAAAAGGTGTCAGGTCACATCTACAGGATAGTAAGTGGGGTAACACATCAGTATTTTCATACAGAATCAAATTCGAGAGGAGGCAGAAAATAACTTTGCCTATCGGTGATGTTCCTATTTCCAAAATATCTCCCTCTCTCCTATATATTTCAATCTGGTTTCCATCCTCCATATTTAACCAAAACACTTCAGTTAATTTAACCAATTATTGTGTATCTGTCTCTCTACCTGCCTATCTGTCTGTCTACTTATCTATCTGTCTAATCTGTTTTTCTGTCATCTATCTGTCCGTCTCTATTTATCAACACTTATAAAGAATTTTGAGAATTAACTCATACTTTTTAAGAGTTACCTTATTTTATCCTCAAAACCTGTGATTCTCAAACTTCGTGTCTCAAAATCACTTTTTACTCTTAAAATTATTAAAGATCTCAGAATATTGCTTATGTGGGCTTAATATGTTGACATTTTTCATATTCTAAAATAAAATTGAGACAACTTGAAATATTTATTTAGTAATTAGTTTAACAACAATAATAAAGCCATTGTAAAGTAACAACTAACTTTTTATGAAAATAAAAATATTTTCCAGCACAAAAGCAATGTAGTGAAAAAAGTGGCATTCTTTTATATTTTTCAAATCTTTTTAATAACTGATTTAATAAAAGACAGCTAGACTCTCATATCTTCTTTTTCATTCAATCTGTTGTGATATGATGTTTTATAAGAACCATGAAGAAATTCCAGCCTCTATCTAGTTGGAAAAGGGAGGACCATTTTAATAACCTAAAGGTTATTTCAGTTTTGGATTCAAAATCATGTCAATAAATTTTTCATAGTCTGCTACATTTGAACACTGGAGTATTTTGAACATCGAATGGTTATTTTTACCTATGTAGAATTTTGGAACATTATGCATCAGGCATTTGGAAAATGTTGGTTCACTGAGATACATAGGTCCTGGCAATATTTACACATTTCATTATATAATATGAAAGACAAAAATGTATTGAAATTAATATTTTTACTGGTTCATCAATAATATTCTTATAGGAAATTGACTTTTTTTCTTTTACCTGCAAGTGAACTGTGGAGAAGAATACAATGGTAATAATACATTTTAGTGCCACCTCCTTGGCTTTTGCAAGTCAACTCAGTCAAAAAGGCAAATAATGTCTTAACACTATTATGAAAGTAGTTTTGATCTCACAAATCTCCTCAAAGTGGCTCTGGAAACCCCACGTGTCCACAGAGCACACTTTGATAAGCATTGTTCAAAACAGCCTGTATTAAAAATGAGAAAACTGAGGCAAAGAGTTTAGATGGCTTCCTCTAGTATACCTAGCTAGTAAATGAAGGAGGTGGGATTCTAACTGGGGTAATCTGCTACCAAATCCATGCCCTTAAACTCCATTTTGATAAATCAAATAACATTTTTTCAGTTCTCACCTTATTTTATTGGTGTGATTTGTCATCACTGTTGTTTCCTCTCTCAACTGCTTTCTTACCTCTGCTTCCATAGCATCATCCTCTCCTAGTTTTCCTATACCACTTAGGCAGCTCTTTTTCAGCCTTCTTTGCAGTTTCATTCTCCTGTAACCATCCATCTTCAAGCTGAAGTACCCTAAGGTTTCATCTTTCCTCTCCTATCTTCCTCAGTTTAAACTCCCTCTAGGCAATATCCGTGTGCATGCCTTCATTACCATTGATATGCAAAGGACTCAGAGATTTATATCTCCAACTCTGATTTCTCATCTGTGAAACACTTTTATTTTTAACTCATTTTGCATGATTTCTTCCTTCAAACATATTCTGAACTCTATAGGACCATAAGTAGAACTAGGTACCCTCTTCCCACCCGTGACTTCAGCCTAAAGCTGCTTCTTTTCTATATCCTATTTAATGAATGTTATTACCATCTATCCATATCTTATGTGGTGATTGCAGTAGTCCCCCTCTTCCCCATTCTGCACAGTGGGGGCAAAGTATCATGCAAGTTCAGATCTGTTTCCTTTCTGCTAAAAAATTTCAGGGCCTCTTCATTGCCTTTATGATAAAGCCTAATACTTTAGGATCCCCTATGAATAGGACGACTATAAGTCTCCAGTCACTTGGTAACTGGTAACCCAACTATTCCTAATGTTATTAGTAGAAACCCATTTCACTTTGAAAAGTGCCTTGGTTTGCATGACGAATCTACATGGCCACCCTGTCTGTGGATGTCCTGCATGATTGGATCTCTGGTCTCATCATGTACAAAGCTCTTTCTTACTCTGGACTTCAACATAAACAGCTTTCTTCAAGTCCCTGAACTACAAACATTTTAATCCACTTACCTCCTATTATTTCTTCAGATTTCATCTCAGTCTTCACATTTTAGGGTAGGCTTTCAGATTCTACCTGATTCAGTCCCATAGCACCATAAACATTCTCTTTTGTAGCTCTTGTCTCACATGTAGTGAATAGTTTTGTGATAAATTTCCATATCCCATTTTAGACTGTAAGCTCTGTGGTGGCAACCAGCATGGCCTTTTAGCTCCCTGTTGTGTCCTCAGTATTTTTCAGTATTTGGACAAAGTGAGCATCCAATATAATTTTTTGAAGAAACAAACAGTACCTGAGATACTAATTCATATTTTTAACTAACATCTGTGAAAAGAATTAATATTTAACTATTTTTGAACCCTCTTTAAAATGCAAATATGAATAGCTTTAAACATTGTTAAGATCGCCTTTTTCTGAGTTAGTTTATCAGAGAACTTTTCCTTTTTTATAGGAAGAGCTGAGGAAATGAAACTTGAATGGGAGCAAGGAAAAGATCACTCAAGAATAGGGGAGTGGCAGAAATTAAGAGTGTGCATACGAATGTGTGTGTGTTTGTGTGTGTGTGTGTAGTTTGTCGGTGGGAGGAGAGCTGTTGGGAGCTGTTAGGAGGAGATTATTTTTCTCTCTTTAACTGCTGCTTTGCAACCCTGTGGGGCAAAGCTTTAAGTGAGATGTAGATACCCGTGCAATTTTACAGTTTAACCACTGGAGTAAAATATTTTGATATAGGCAAGCCAATGGACCTTTCTGTGTTTTTAAAAATTTTTCCATACTGAGATGGTTCATTCTTGGCTCACTGGCCCCTCCAGCACCATAGCATTTGTTGCAGTTCACTGAAGGAGAAGCAGGGGAAAATGGTGCAGTTGAGTGCCTAGAGGGTAATCAGAGAGGTCACTATAACTTTATTTAATGAGAACATGGCGCACACAGCCTCTGCCCCCAAGTTATCAGAATTTTCCAGAAGCTGAACATTGATATAATACCCTGAGTCACAGGTAATCTGATAATGACCTCTGTTATAAATGCTTTGAAGAAAGCTTCTTTAAAGGGGTCACTCTGGGATCATGCTCAATTTGATAAACGTTCTCACGTATTTTAGCCCATTGTTTGCTAGTGGATCGAAAAATGTAAACTCTGATTCTAATGGCAGGGACTTTATTTTTAGCTTAAATTATGAAAACACCAAATGACCTTTGATCTACTAGAGAGTAGGAGACATTTCACATTGCTGTGCTGACCTGCAAAGTGGCACATGACTCTTACAATTAAATGAGTCAGAGCTCCTCCTAAGCCTCTCTGCTTCCACCTTGAAGGCAAATGATGTAATAACTACATGTCAAAACATCTGAGAATATATTGAAGGTCTACGCTACTTAGTTCATTTAGCCCCAAGGTGTGGTATGTAATCTAGCCCCTTGAAATGTACCAAACACATTTGAAATACTTTTCTGTGTTGTGCATTTTCTGTGACTTAATGGTAGTTTTTGTTTAGCCGTTTGTAGAAATCTTCCCAATGACTAGTATTGTCATCAAGACAATTACTAAGAGTGTAAGACTTTTTTATAAAAGAAATAACAAAACCTGTTCTTATGAGTCATCAAAGTTTTCTTTCCTCATAATTTTTATAACTTTCCATTTTGTGATTATTCCCCTGTAACTTTACAGTTTTAATGCAGTCATTGGTACCAATATATAGAGAAAGAAAACTTTTACCTCTGTAGTCTCCCTGTTATTAAATGTGTAGCAATGATGATTTTTTCTTTAAATCTAGAAAACTAGCCAAAGAAATCAATTTTAATTAATGCAGATCTCACCATAAATTCATTATGGACTTACTGTGTGATGTAAGTAAAATGTTAAATTTTGCCTTACTTTATATTTTTGTTTTATAAACAAAGTTTTCAAGAATACATCTATCTTCTAGAATTAAGGACTAGAAATAAATAAGATAATATATACATAAAAACTCAAAAACTTGATAGTTTTGAAACTTTTGGCTCAAATTTTATGTGTTATATTTTTCACTTAGAATATAAATTAAATGCCACCTGTGAACAGTTTTGAAGTAGATGATTCATTTTGACGTTTGAATTGTATTATTATACATTGGTCCATAAATTTTAGAATAACTGTTCTATTAATATTTCTCTGACTGATAAATGTTTATTAAACACTAGTAATGTTGAGAGTCATAATTAAAAACTATACACCTTTACCAGCCAAGTTAAATAAATACACATTTTGACCTTATTATAGAATGTGACACACTGAATTATCACTATTTCTTTAAGTGTCTCCTCTTATCAAGTATAAAAACAACTATTGGAATAACATTGTGATTTATTTAAATTTATGTCTACCAAACAAGCATAATTTCTGGTCCATGACCAAAACTCAGTAATGGCTCGTTGCATGGGTAAAATATCTATAAAATGTACATAATCATAAGGGGGTAAACTTACAGAAGAGGGAATTGACCACTCAAGACCCAAATTCAGACAGGTAACCCCAACACAAATACATCAGCAAAGAGGGTTGCTGACATGCTGTGGAATTAGTAGAATTGATATATCGCTTCTTGCTTTCTGGTATGTGTGTACGTGGGTTTGTGGGAGAAGAGGGTACTGTCAGCCTGACAGGGCAGGAACAGTGGAAGGTGAATATACCATAAAGATTTAAGAAATTCAAGATGGACTTAATGGAGAAACATCATCCTAAAGGTTCGTTAATTCATTCAAGAAATATCTATTGAGTGCTTCCTATATGCACTATTTTTATTTTATTATTATTATTTTTATTTATTTATTTATTTTTTTTCTTTTTGCGGTATGCGGGCCTCTCACTGTTGTGGCCTCTCCCGTTGCGGAGCACAGGCTCCGGATGCGCAGGCCCAGCTGCCATGGCTCACGGGCCCAGCCGCTCCGCGGCATATGGGATCCTCCCAGACCGGGGCACGAACCCATATCCCCTGCATCGGCAGGTGGACTCTCAACCACTGAGCCACCAGGGAGGCCCCACTATTTTTAAATTGCAAAAATGAAGCAGTGGACAAAACAGAGCCCTACTCAGAATTAAAAGAATTAAAAGAAAAAAATGGTTCTGATGAACCTAAGGGCAGGACAGGAATAAAGACACAGACGTAGAGAATGGACTTGAGGACATGGGGAGGGGGAAGGATAAGCTGGGACAAAGTGAGAGAGAGGCATGGACATGTATTTTAGTTTATAAAAAATTTTTTTTGAGGATAAAGAGGGTTCATTTGTTAGAGAGACAATAGAAAGATGATCTTCCCATTGTAAGTACAATATTTTAACTCATCTCTGAAAAAGAGATCCCCAGAGAACAGATTCAAGGATTTCCACCCAATTCTTTCAATACTTAGTGGATCTCCCTGGAAAGAAATTATTCCCATTGGTTTACTTAACCCTCACACACTGCATTTTAAGCTAGTTTCCTCAGAGTCTGTGTCCATAATGAGAATGAAGGTAAAGAAAGGATAAACACTAGGATGAAATAAAGGTCAGGAGAGGGGTTTTTTAACAGGAGAGAAGAAAAGGAGAAAAAGGAATAAGAAACTATATTTAGATTTATTTCCAGAGCAAGAGGTAATGAGAAAAGATGTTTGTGAAAAAATCATCCCTACTTGTCTAAGATCCCATGTGATTATATTTAGACCTAGATGTTTCTGATAATTTTCATGGTCTCTCATATCTCTTTATTTTACTCAATGTGGTAAACAGACATTAGTTAATACATTTTTATTATTTACTTCTCTTTAAACTTCAACATATTATAATTTTCTTTACCATTTAAGGTTAGATTTCCTTAACTAGCTTTTGTAATTTTTACCTATTTTTCTTCTGATATGTAATTCCCCAAATATACCATGGTCACCTATTTTGCAGGAAACTGTATTTCTTTCTATCTATTATTTTGTGCTTATTAGAAATAATCTTTCTTTTTTTAAAAAACATCTTTATTGGAGTATAATTTCTTTACAATGTAGTGTTAGTTTCTGCTGTATAACAAAGTGAATCAGCTATATGTATACATATATCCCCATATCCCCTCCCTCTTGCATCTCCCTCTCACCTTCCCTATCCCACCCCTCTAGGTGGTCACAAAGCACTGAGCTGATCTCCCTGTCCTATGCAGCTGCTTCCCACTAGCTATCTGTTTTACATTTGGTAGTGTATATACGTCAATGTTACTCTCTCACTTTGTCCCAGCTTACCCTTCCCCCTCCCCGTGTCCTCAACTCCATCCTGTATGTGTGTGTCTTTATTCCTGTCCTGCACCTAGGTTCATGAGAACCATTTTTTTTTTTTTGGATTCCATATATATGTGTTAGCATATAGTATTTGTTTTTCTCTTTCTGACTTACTTCACTCTGTATGACAGACTCTAGGTCCATCCACCTCACTACAAATAACTCAAAGAAATAATCTTTCTTTTTTAGACATTAGAAGTTGCACATTTGTGTATTAGAGGAGTCCTGGGATTTCACTGGAGGGATTCTTGAAGTTATCTCTTTATGAAACTCTATCTTGACATATAATTGAAGAAAAGACACTTGCCCATATCAAAACTTGGGCACTAATGGAGAATGTAAGAGGGGTTCATCTTCCCCAGGTGATGCCACCAGTATACAATATATCTCTCAGTAATGTAGCTATGGTGATCACTCTAGTTTCCATACCATTCAACATCATTCAAAAAATATCATTTTCCTGTGCTACTTATAATTTTATTTACTTGATTTTCTAATTTTTCTCTTTTGTTTTAAATGCATTTTAATAAGCTACAACATTCTAAAACAGAGTATCATTCTAAGGCAATGTAAACATATGTAAAATAATCACTATGACCTTTTTTATTTCTCCATGTACTCTGGGTTCAATTAAAACTTCTTGCTACTGCCTACAAACCCAGTCTTCTGTCTGCATAGTCTGGTTTTATGAGGACAAAAACATTTTTTGTAAGTAAAATTATCAATTCACTGAAAATGATGTAATTTAATGGTCTCCAGACTGTGCAAATTTAGGGACTTAGGTATTCTTAAACTCAAGTGAAGTTTATTAAACTTAAGGATTTAGTAGTTAATACAAGTTACACATTTGCACAGTCATTCCTAATGTTTATAAAGGTGTATACTTTGCATAACATTTGCATTGCTATACTTGTCAATCAGCTTTAGCTGTTCTTAGTTTGATGAGGCTAGACAGGTGGTTGGGGTATATATCGAGGCGTGAGGCTATAGGGAAAGCAGTTAAATGTATTCTGTCACATAAATGTGTAGAAAGATAAAGAAGAATGCAGAGAGAGGGAGGCAAGTGTGGGTTCCTTCGTGACCATAAATTTATTGGACATCATTCTTTCACTTTAAAACTATTCAGGACCATTAGTCTGATTCTTCATGTTCTCCACAGGCTTGCACATTTTAACTAGAGTATTTTCACTAACTGTGGTCCTACTTCACCCTTTTAAAAAGTTACCTTCTTACGTGATTGCTCTCTTCCTTTTCTAATGATAGCACACAAGAAAATAGTTTAAACTGTAACCTCTAAAGCCACTTAATCAAATCTTACCTATAAAATGGAGTGTGTATCCTCACCACAGTACATTCACATTGGCATTGGAAAAGTAAAATCTTAATTTTTAGACTTATGGAGTTGAAAGGCTACCACCACAAAATGTGCATGATGACATTTACACAGCCTCAATGACATGACACTTTAGAATGAGAGCTCCAAGTCCCCTGACTGTGGCCCACCTGCAAGTCATTATAGACCATAATATGTTTCTCAGGTCCTGACCATATTATTTATAGAGCTTGACCAGCCTGTCAGAGAATAATAACAGCATTTCATCCTTCTGCTGTGCCCTACATCTCAATGTTCCTTACTAACATGAATAAATTCTTATATCACTTCTGTGTGGTATTGGATAAATATTATGACATCAAGTTTTACAGATGGGGAAGTAGAAAATGAAACACAGATGTTAAATAATTTTCTCCAATCCCAAGTCAATATGTAGCACTTTTCTACAGACCATATAAATAATACCAAGGATCAAAACTGATGTGTAGGGAAGTAGAAATGGGTGGAGGGAATCGGGGCTCATTTAAGCCAATTGAATATGGAAAAGTCACTGTGGGAGTAGTTAAGCTAAGAAGGTGATTAAAAAAAAAGAGGGATTAAGTCACTATGATTTATTTATAGCTTCTCTCCTAGTAACTTCCCAAAAGGACTTGCAATTGGAGAATTAGGATGTCTCTTCTCCCCTAAGGTATTTTTGCAAGAAAAAGAATGAGAACAGACACTAGGAAGAAAATTGCATTAGATTTCTAATGAGGGATTATTGTTCAGTTGGCCTGGTTATACTCTGGTAATGAAATTGTAGATGGACTAAGGAAAGAGTTGTCTGAGAATTCATATTTATGATATCTTTAGCATTAGAACTCTCATCTTTATTTTTTTTCTCCTCTTCATCTTTATCCACATCTGCTTATGGTTGCTCTCTCCCTGCACAAAATATTTATTATATATAATATATATTATGTATATAATGTACTTATACATATATACAATATATATTGAATATAGGATGTATCCTCTCTCTCTCTCTCTAATATATATATATATATAATAGAGAGAGAGAAAGAGAGGAGAGAGAGAGAGACACCATTATTACTATCTTTATTTTTTGATTTTCTCAGGATCTCATTAAATCGAGGTTTACTCCACATGCAGATTCCACATGATTAAATAATCATTTGGATAATTATGTCTTTAATATCTGTCTCCCACAAAAGACTCCAAGAGAACAGCAACCATCTGTCAAGTTTCCACCTCTACTTCTATCTCTGGTACATACCACAAGGTCTGGCATATACTAGGTGCCTAGTAAAAATTTCATGAAAGAGTGATGGGATGAATGAAGAAGGAAGCAATGAAATGCTGCATTTGAGTGGATCTTAATCAGAGCCTAGGGAAACCCTCAAGACTGGAGCAATGACTGGTTCAGAGAGAAAACTGTGTTCCCCTGCAATTTCAAAAGCTTACTAAGTCTCTCAGAAGGATAGAGTGTAATGTGGCAGTGGACTGTATAAGACACTTGTGGAAAGTAACTTTAGAATAAGAGAGTAAAAAGGCTTAGCTTTTTTACCTGTAGAGAACCTAGGCTTCAAGTGAGTAGTATAAACAATTTGAGGGAACCACTTGAGAGCACGCTCTAAAATTAAATTAAAGGAGTTTGTCATCATCCTGAGAACAAATTAAATAGGAGATTTCAGTTACTTATTTTTCTAGTAAACAAAGGATTAAGTGGGAATAGTCACTGCACACCAAAGAATAAAGATGCACTGAATTATGAAGACCACATTTGGTTCTATTAAATTGTTACAAATAGTTTCTTGATTACTCTAAAATATCAAGGATATTCTCTTGGTTACTTTGTTTTAGGTAGTGGAGATTCACTGGCAGTCAGGATCCCTAACCTCATGGAGGCTACATTCAATCACATAGAACCAGACATTACAAACATAAATATATAATATCAATACAGCCATTTTATATCATAATAAGCATTACAAAGAAAATAACATAGTGTATTAGGGATTAGGGAGTAACTAGGGTAAAGGTGGAGGTGGATGGCTTTTTTTAATTTGGTTGCCTGTGACAGTTTCTCAAAGGACATCGAATTTGAATTGAATCTAAAGGGATAAAAAAAGGAATTACACATGTTAAGAATTGGAGGAAGAACACCCTAGGGTGGAGGGTGAGGTGGTGGGTGAGGGTCAGCCCCAATGCAAAGACCCTGAAGTGGGAAAGAGGCTGGTGTAGTACATTTGAGGAAGAGAAAGGGGGTCAATGTTGTGAGTATAGCTGTAGAGAATGAACTGCTGTAAAAGGAGTCTGGATACACAGGCAGGAACCTTACTTAGGCCTTGCTACTCAAAGCATGGCCCATGGAAGAATGGTGAATTTACACGGTCTAATTTACTTTCATAAAGTTTAGCTCTGGGTCTTATGGGAAGAATGAAACATATGAAGACTATAGCGGAGGGTATGAGGTTCTTGGCGAAGTCTGGGTGGCATTATGGTGACCAGGAGTAGGAAGATGTCATTAAAGGTGGAGATGTAAAGAAGTGAATATCAGTAGAACTGTGGAAGTACTGGTGGGCTGATTGGCCAAGAAAAATGTTTAAAGTTACAGATGTCCCATTGACACTTGCCCTAAGCAATGGATAGATGGTAGTATCATCTACTAAGATGGGAAAAGACTAGAAGAGAAACAGATTAGGGAGTTATAACCACACATTTGAAATTGGACATCCAAAAAATATCAAGTTGGTCTTTTATTAAGTCAGGATTTCCTAATAGATAACTGTACTAGAGATATATCTTATTTAAAGGCACTGGACTATGTGAGATTATCTAGGGGTAAAGAGAGAGGAATATGCAGGACTTAGGCCCTGAAATACACTAGCATTTAAAGATTCTATAAATCTTTGTTACTCAAACTACGCTCCATAGACTTACAGCATCAGTATCATTTGGAATCTTACTAGAATTGCAGAATTGCCAGACTTACTGATTTATAATCTGAATTTCTACAAGAAGTTCTACTGTACAAGGTTGTATTGTAATAAACAAAGAAGACAGAGATGGTGTAATGATTGAAACAGAGGACTTAACTTGTAACATGTGGTATCAGAAATATCAAAAGAGGGAAGTGTTTTAGGCATGAAGGAGTAGTCAAACCTATGGAATGCCCTGATAGGTCAGATAAAGTAAGGACAGAGAATTGTTCTTTGAATTTCATTTCAACTTACTTTCTTACGAAATCTGTTCTACATTTATCCACATTATTATTAATAATCCTTATCAGCATAAAACGTACTCTGTTGACTCCCATTAAGTCCTTTTTTAATCTTACACCCACATCTCATTCTAACTCATTACTTTCCTTTTTTTTTCCAGAAAAACTTATCAAAAGAACTGATGAAATTATTATCTTTGTGTCTTTATTTCTTATTTCCTCTTCAGTCAATTCCAATCTGATTTCTGTCCTTATTGAACCAATTATGGAGGGTAGAGTTATTTTACAGCTGGACTGGGAAAGTTCAATGCTTTTCTCTAGGAATTCCTAGATATTTTAGTTAAGCATGAAAATATTTTATTTTAAAATTATTTACTTAAATAGGTACCACTAAATAGGCCAATTTTATGTTCGTTATGGGTATAACTTACATTTCCACAGACCAATCATATCTGGGATTAAATGGAACATCTATATACAGAAGTAGCATAAAAATGAATTGAAATAATCACCTCCATGGTAAAATGGATAAAATTAGTACTGTACCAAGGGATCTGTCAAGATAAATAGAAAGAGGAAGTTGAAGATGTTGACAGCTATATCTCTGTGGGTCATGTGTTAATGGGGAATTTAGCAGCAGAAGAAAGCTAGAGTGTATAAAGAATAGTCTTCATCACTAGATGAAAAGCTGCCCTCCAAAAAAAGAAGAAAGAAAAAATTCAAAAAGCTATTCTACCAGAATTCTACCATTCTGCCTCCAGCTGTACAAGTGCCACATGTCTGAAAGATGCCACTAAATGCTCATTGAGAACTCTAGCGAAAGGATGTAATCTTTAAGTAACTCAAGGTGCAATGGAACAGAAAATGCACTCAGCTTTACTGACCTATTAAACATGGGCTGAGTTACAATCATAATGTGGCATTTATGATTACAGTATAGGCGATGAATAATTCAATTAAATTTCTTTCCCTCAAGTTATAGAACTAGGCACTGTTCTGGGTACCAAGATTTGTAAATCTGTGGTATCGAGTTTAATGGCAAAGAAAAGATGTGTTTATCAAAACATTACTAGAGACAGCAGCAAATGCAAATTCCCAAAGGGAAGTGCAGATAAAGTATTGTGTGTGTTGGGTAGTGAGGTGGTTAGGGAAAGGAATAATCATATTGAGTTGTGGGGATGAAAAGAAATTTCATGAATAAGAAATTTGTATCTATTGTGCACCTCCAACACCAGTCACAGGACCTGCTACATAGGCATACACAAAATAGAGATTGAGTGCTTAACTGAATGCGGTAGAAATTTAGGAAAATTTAAGAAAGTGTCCAAGTGTATAAATGGAGAGGAGGTATATGAATCAGGGCACCAAAGTAGGGAATCATAGGTGTTACTCTGGAGAATAGCAAATGATCCATTTTAACAGGAGCCTATCGTGTGAAGGCACAGGGATGTCGAGCATATGGTTCTGAACTTTGTGATGTCCTGACAAGCTCTTCCAGAGGAGCCATGTGCCCTGATGTGTACAGTGTGCTCATCCACAGAATGGGACCCTTTTCTTTTCGCAAAGGCAGTCATCAGCTCTAGCCCAAACTTGTACATTCAGGCTTCTATCTTCCCAGAGATGGTGTCTTTTTCTAATTTGCATAAATGTGCCCTATAGGCTAAGGTAGTATCTGGAAAGATAAGTTAAGGCCACACACAACAGAGGGTCCTGAATGTTTCTAGCAGGGATCTGTTCTTAATTCAGGAAGCAGTGTGCAACTAATCAAAGAGCATTTTTCAGCAGAGAAGGGGCCATGTTTGGAGCTGTAAAATCAGACCTTAGAGCGATTGGAATGGGAAAAGATGGGAGTGGTAAAACCAGTTAGAGGAACAGATCACAGAGCTTAACTTAATATAAGAAGACAGTGTATTTCATGAATTAGATAACATAGATTGTGGTAACCATGTAATGAATCAGTTTGGTGAAATATGGAAGTACATCTGCATTAGTAGACATATGAAATCAATGTCTATGACTAGTAGAAAAAATGACTTCTACATGTGTACGTGTGACATGAGCAAGACAAAAATTGTGTAAACAAATATATTTATAGGACATTTTCTATGCCAGGCGCTGACCAGCCTGGATATTAGGGGTACAAAGGTGAATGAAGCATAGTTCTTGCTATGGCAAATGACAGCAGTTAGTACACTAATACATATCTTCTCTTTAGGATTCTGGAATCTAATTATTTTAAGCTAAATGTTTCCATATTGATGGCAAGATAAGAATATCTTTTATCATACTCAGTTGTTCCTAATTATCACTGTAATTTTACCCTTTCATTTTTACATGAGAAAATCAACTCAATTCAAAATTGTATGATGGGAGTTTTCATCAGACTTGATCTAAGTAAATAAATATTAACCTTTAAATCTTAATGTATAAACATAAGAAAAATGTGAATATGTTATTCCTGATTCATAGGCTGGAATGCCTTTAGTCTTTAGCCTGCCACATTATTAATGGAAACACAAAATTAAAGGAGATATATATATATATATTAAGATATGTAAGTCACTACATTTTATGTTGTTAGGATGAGAATAGATGGTCATAATACAAATTTGTGGGGTGGGAGGGATTGTTAGATAGTTTCCATTTGCTCCTCCCGGTTTGCTCTCTACTCCTTCTCACTCTGCTTTCAAAGCCAGTGTCCCATCCATGTGGATCACAACAGTGGGCTTTCTGGATTCCTGTAGGGTTCAGCCTATGGGAAGGGTATTTCTTCTCCTGACTTCCTCTTTGCAGGACTACCTTGGGTTGCCTATTTCCCTCACAAGTTCACTGTTCAGAAGTTCACAAGCGACCTTCTCTGATGACCTTCACCTTATGTATTCTGGTAACCATTTCCCTGTCTTGTTCCTTTGGGCCCACTAGGGCTTATAACAACTCTGCTTTTACTAGCCTGTCGTTATGCCACAGTCACTTGGGGTGTTCTAAAACTTTGTAAATAATCTCTTTATTAAACTCTCTTCAAATTATCCTGATGTGAGAATGACATTTGTTTCCTTTTGGGGACAGTAATTTAGAGAACGGCAATAGGGCTGGAGGTTGTAACAATATGTGCAGTATTAAGTGGAGGGTACATCCAGATATTGCCTGGAGGGCAATATTCAGATATTAAAGTTAAGAACACTCGGCTAGGCAGAGGAGCAATTCCTTAGAGAACAGAAGTTAGAGATTAGAGAAAATAAGCAGATCTAAAAGTTCTAGGAAACTATCAGAAAATAAGAATTAAAATATCAGGACAAAACATGAAGTAAAACAGACATGGCATCAGTGAAAAGGAGGAACATGATAGTAAAGGCAATAACTTTATTCCTCATTTACTTGAATAACTGCAGGGACAGGGACAACATTTATGTATTCATAACTATTTGAGCTGCTGACTGGAAGCACATAGCTAAGCTAAGCTGATGGGCGTATTGAGGATACAGCAACAATTTTATTGGCAGATCAAAACAATGATTTTCTCTGTCCCTTAAATGTAATGAGTTTTAGAGGTACATATGCTGATCGTTCCCCAAATATCTTCCAGTTCTTCTACCAAATCTGAATCTCCGCTTTTTGTAATGATCTGAGGACAAGATAGGTAAGTCATAGCAAATGAGATTCAGGAGAATTACTCAGGTGACATGGTAGGAAGAATGATAATCCCCAAAGATGTCCACACCATAATCCCCAGAACCTGTGAATATGCCACCTTACATGGCAAAGGGACTTTGTAGCTGTGATTTAAGCTTAGAATCTTGAGATCAGGAGATTACCTGGATTATCTGGTGGGCTCAATGTATTCACATGGTCTCTAAGAGTAGAGAATCTTTCCTGGCTATGGTCTGAGGAAGGGATGAGACACAAAAAAGAAAGGGTCAGAGAGATGTGAGGTTTCTGGCTTTGATGGTGGAGAAGGAAGACCACCAGCCAGGGAATGTGGGGTGCATCTAGAAGTTGGAAAAGGCAAGGAAAGATTCTTCCCTAGAGTCAGCAGAAGAAAATACAGTCCTGCTGAAACCTTGACTTTAGCCTGATAAAGACCCATATTGGACTTATGGAAACATAGATGATAAATTTGAGTTGTTTTAAGTTTAAAAGTTTGTGAAAATTTGTTAAAATAGCAATAGGAAACTTATACCAAGATGTATTTACAGATCATGAAACTTGAAAATTTTGGATAAAGAAATAAAATACAACAGAAAATCCCCGCTGCCTTGGAATGAAGTTGATAAGGGCAAATGCCTAACAAGAAAGACCCTATCCTGGTGGAAAAAAAAAAAAAAAAAGCTGTAAAAAAGGTCAATAGGTTAATGGTCAGTCTGCCAATTAACTAACTACATGAAAGGTCAATAATTTATGCATATAAAGTTTGGTATTATTCAGAAACTCAAGAATATCCACTTTTTTGGCTTCTTTGGGATATGACAGTGATGGAGATAGAGAGCTGAAGGAACTTACAGTTGACACCTGAACAAGGCTCTCTGCTGCCACCTGAAGTTGCCCAAAACGTCCTTTCTGCTCAGTTCTGTGTGCTCTTCTTAACTGTTGCATAGCATACCTGTTTACATTTGTTAATTGCCATTGCTAGGGGCGAACAGACCCATTTGGTATAACATTTCCAGGAATGAAACTGAGGTTAGCACTGGCAATGATTGAGGAGATTTTGATTTTGATCACACCGTTTTAATATTTATTTTGGTTTTGATCCTATCATTTCAATATTGATTTCTCAAAAATTATCATGAATTTACTTCTACTTCTGAGAAGAAATAAAATGTTCTGACACCTTGTTTTGCCCCTTTCAGAAGGAGTGACTACAAGAATCTTGATACGCTATAGGGATTGGTTTTCAGACAGTGACCCATAGGTTCTCTATAGCCAATCAATTTCAGGAGAGATTATAGAGTTGGAGAATGGGATTCCGCCCTCATTTAGGGATAGAGAACAAGAAGGTCTTTAAACTTAAAGGAAAGAAAGGATAAGATATGTTCGTAAAATAAATCCATGTATGTGATTCATTTTAACACGTCATAACTCAAGTTAAAAAGAAGTTATAAGGGGCTTCCCTGGTGGCGCAGTGGTTGAGGGTCTGCCGGCCGATGCAGGGGACGCGGGTTCGTGCCCTGGTCTGGGAGGATCCCACATGCCGCAGAGCGGCTGGGCCCGTGAGCTGTGGCTGCTGAGTCTGTGCGTCCGGAGCCTGTGCTCCGCAACGGGAGAGGCCACGGCATTGAGAGGCCTGCATACCGCAAAAAAAAAAAAAAAAAAAAAAAGTTATAGGACTTCCCTGGTGATGCAGTGGTTAAGAGTCTACCTGCCAACGCAGGGGACACAGGTTCGAGCCCTGGTCCGGGAAGATCCCACATGCCACGGAGCAACAAAGCCTGTGCGCCACAACTACTGAAGTTCGCACGCCTAGAGCCCGAGCTCTGCAACAAGGGAAGCCACCGCAATGAGAAGCATGTGCACCACAAAGAAGAGTAGCCCCCACTTGCCACAACTAGAGAATGCCCATGCGCAGCAACAAAGACCCAACAGAGCCAAAAATAAATAAATAAATAAATTTATTATAAATAAATAAAATAAAAAGAAGTCATACCAGAAAAGAAATCATTTTGAAACTTATTCTAAAGGCATTCAATATTTTTTAAAAATTGATGCTTTAGATTTTATGATGAGCATGCATATAAAAACAGAAGTCAGCTGGGTAATTCAATGAATGTAGATTTTTTTCCCACACTGTCATGTTTCAGTACAATTCACAGCTGTATAAATAATGCCATTCATAAACAGAACTCAGGCAAATTCAGTTCTGTTTCTATTAATGCGGAATGTGCTAAAATTTTCCACTTTTGTTTGCTTAAAGAGCATGTATGTCTTGGCACACAAAAGCTCTCTTGTGTTCATCTAATTGTAAAAAAAGTTTAAAACCCACCTCAAAATCCTAAGGGCACCAAGCAGTCATCCTTCCAAAGAGGTCTATATTCTCAGACGTTGCTTGTATTACTGATTGTGGAACAAAATCCACTGCATAATTTCTGTGGTTGTCTAAAACTGACAAAACAGCTGGGAGATAAAAACTTACTGGTTGCTATTTCCCCAGATTTTCTTTCACCTCCCTCTGAGGAATGTGTTTTCAGAGCATACATAACACAATCCAAAAAGGGAGGCTTTTTCTGAATGAAAAATATTCTGTCTTAAGCAAGTTCTAAAGTGGTCTACATGTGAAGCTTTGGAATCTGATGATACCTACTCCATGGAGGCCTGATGGTAAGTCACGTAATACATCGATAGGTTTATTCATTTCTTGGTTAGTAATTCCAGATGGTGTGTCTGTGCTCCGGCTGTGCACTCTGTGTAAATCATCTCACTCACAATCAACGGATATCCAGAGCACTTTAATTGGAAACATTTATTTTTACCAGTTATTTATAACTTTCAATAGAGTCTCATTCAAGAACATGGAGCCCCTTGTTTTTCATAAAGCTGAGCTCTTTTTCTGGAGAGCAGGTTTTGGCAGGGTATGTGCTGTCTGAAACAAAGTTTTTCCTGAGGTTTTTATATGTTCAATATATTTTTGGTTTAGTCTTAAGAAATGCTGCTATTGAATCTTCTGCCTCTCTCAACACCACCTTCTTGCCAACTCTTATTTTGGACTAGAAAGTACTTCAAAAGAAAAGCATGTTTGCCACAGTTGAAAAATGATTGCTGTTAATGCCAGGGTCTTAGTATCAGCTCTTCAAACCACTATCATTAATCTTAATTAGAAAACTAAAGCAAAGGTTTTTACCATTTGCAATTAATATGGGACCTAATTTGGATTCAGATTCCAAACTGAACTCACTTGTCTGCCTGTGTTGGAGAGAGTGTTTTATACCTGCCAGTACCAATATTGTTTTAGTAACCGAGAAAATAGCAGTGCCTTGACTGACATCAGAATAATCTGTGTCGACCATAAGCATTAATCTTATTTAGAAAGTCAAGCTGACCTTTGTCAAAGAAGAAAGATCTGGGGAAAAAAAAAAGAAATTTACTTCAAGGCTCTACATAGTATCAAAAGCACCAAGTTTCATCTTTGAATTTTTCCCATGGGAGAGATGGATTTGGCCATTTGTAATGAAAGTCTTGTCCTTTACTCTTCCTTATGTTATGCCTCATTCTTTGGAGGAGACATATGACACCTGATCTCTTTCTTCATGGGAGAGCTCTTCTTATAAAATAGTATTTTGGAGAAAATATCTCTAAATTCTTAGAGACATTACCTCCAATTTCGTAAGCATTTCAAGTCACTTTTAATTCTAATTCAATTTATCTGAATTTACTAAACACAGAAATATCTTTAAGGAGATATTGGCCTAGATGATTTATTGTATTAAAACCACCATTTATCTCACCTTCAAAGTGAACCTCTTAACATTGGTGGTCTATTTTTTTTCTAAAGGTCCGTGAGTGAGGTTGTGAGTTTCAGGATTTCTCAGGAGCGCAGTGGCTGGTTGGAAACTGAGATAATGGTGCTTGAAATTTAAACGCAAATTGTCTGATATTCAGAAGATTTTATTTTCAAAAATTTTACCAACTGCTGTAGTAAACTGATACTTGTATCTATGTAAATAAACATATATATGCTGGTATTTATATGTGTATAAATTCAGCTTATCAAAGCATGTGTGTGTATATACATGTCACTTGTGTTTTACACATTTTTCACATATGAAAAAAGAAGGATAACAAAAGGCATACAGTAGCAGTCAAATCAGAATAACGTTCCTAGCATCTAATTTTTAGTAAATTGATTATTAATTTGTCTTTCAGTTTTAAAACACCCAAATGAACAAAGCTAAGGATCAATATTTGAGTATTTTATCTAATTTTATTTGGCTGAGAATGAGAAGTCTGACTGCTAAACACTCTCCTAAAAAGGCTTAAAACTTTCTGATGCTGGTTTCATATTGTCTCTATTTAATCCAACTTTTTGCATCTTGATCCTAGTAAATAAAGAATACAAAGCATTAACATGACTGAAGCTGGATATTGCATATATGGGTATTTATCATAGTAATTTATGTATGTCTTACCCATATTTGAAAATATCCATAAAAAACATTAAAAAATAAAATATTAACACGGTCAATAGATATTGATTGACAGAAGAATAAAATTAAACAGAAACTCAAACATGCCATCTGACTCTATTCAAAATATAGCCCAAATATATACCTCAAACATAAACCTTTCCTACAAACACACCCTTCTTACCACTTGCTTGGACCCAGAAGCTACTCCAACCAAACAGAGCTGAATTTCATCCACCACTAAACACCTTGGAAATAGCATTAAGGAAGATTGGCAACTGTCAAGAATTTTTGCTCTTTCAAAGGTTATTCACTTTTGCCTTGTCACTTTCATCATGGAAATGGTATTTCTCACAGAGTTTTATATAATATGGTTTTCGGTGTGTATACAAGTGACTTTTCAATGTTAGACATTCCCCATCAGAATTCTATTAAATAGTGCTATTCTGACTCTGAAAGATGTTGGATGAATTAACATGGGAATCATTTATGTAGACAATATTCATTATTCTTATTTAGAAAGTCATATTTTCTGATGGCCATGAAAGGATTTTATTTTGTTTCTGAATTCTCAGTTGGCAACTAAATCAAAAACCCATTTCCAATAACTATCACTACATAGCTCATATATTCCTATGCTTCATTTTCTTCAGCTATCCTATAAAGTGTAAATGTGTTAAAGCTGCAGAGTAATCTTCTCTTGCAAAGGGCATCAGTAGACGCCTAGTTTGTATTTTCTTATCACTCAGTTTCTCACTACATACAGCTTTGTCTTTATCTTCTAATCTCTAGTTATAAACTCCTTCATTATAATCTGAGGGAAATTGTGCTAGTAAACTTGATGAATTGGGAAATGTCTTTAAAATCTGTAGTCTAGTAAATAATTCCAGCAACAGGAAAATACTTTGTAATAAATTTGAAAGTACTTTAACTGTGGAGTATATTACCTTCTGCTTTCAGAGTTTTTTAGGCTTATGATCTGTAAGTTTTTAAAATAACAAAAGGAACGTATGAGAAGAAATTCTGGCAATCCCAGAAGTAGTCCCTGTTCTGTATATAGTACCATCTGTAGAAAGACACCAATACCAAATTGCCAGTTGTAGCAAGTTGTACATTTTTCTTATTTCTTGGGGTCCCTTTCAAATCAATACTGTTTTTTCTTTGTCAGAATAGTGAAGATATCCAATGGATTAAAATATAGAATGAAGTTGAAATAGTATTACATTTTGAAAATGTAAACTAATTAGTACAATATTTCCTGAAGAACACAATAAATTGGTTCATAAGCTTAATCACTCTTTTCATTTAAGGTCTTTCAACATACAGTGACTGTGGACCAAGATGCAAATGGCAGTGTTTCATACTGAACAAAGTATAGTGACATTCATTTTGACATCTGTCTATCAGCTTATTTATTCTGCCTGATGTAATGTTATGGTTTGTGTGTTTCAGAATTTTAGGTAAAAACCCAGGTAATCTAGAAAATATACATTTTAAATTAAATTAATTAAAAATTAATTTGGGGTTAAAGGTAAAATGCCTATAACACTCCTAAGCAAAAGATTTTTATATTTGATAATATTTGTTTGAAAAAAATTGTTATTTATTTGGGGAAAATATTCTCTTATAAAGTCTAAATATTCATACTGACCTCTGGGGAAAATGTAAGAAACAGTGTGAAGGAGAATAGAATAATTATTTCCATATTATTTTCCTATAACTGTATGTCTAGAAATAGCAGCTTTGGAGCAAGTGGGACCAAAATCTAAAACTGTCAAATAAGAGCATTATATTAAGCCAAAGTAATGCATATATAACTGTTTTAAGTTAGAATAATACTCAGCATCTTTTGGAGTTTTCAATCTCGGGAGATAGATGTGTTCAGTCTTGCAATATTTTCATTGTATGCTTTTTCCAGACACCACTAGAGGCCACACAACTCCAAAAATAAATGAGTGATTACATGGATTACTAATCAAAGCATAAAAGAAAATAGAAAGTTAAGTGGAAGGATTACCACCACTATCTGCATGGCAAGATTTTAAATTCAGAGATTTTTCCTGGAAGAGTTTAGATGGCCCAGCCCTTGTGAAGTCATTAACACTTGCACACTTTTTATTTCCTTCTCTAACTGCAACATATTCTAATGTTGCACACTCCTTACACACACCCACATACACAGAATATATGTATGTAAGTGCCCACAGCACACAGGGTCTTGAAAGAAATATACTTCTGAATCTATTAGGAAATTGAATTTTAAAATGTACTATATTATAGATTGCTAAAAATGTGCTTGCTTTCTTTTTATATTGTATTTATTTTTATGTTAGGATAAAGAGAGACTTTAAATACAGTTACAGTTTACATTTGTAACAAAAATATGACCATTCTCTGTGTCAAACTTTATGTTATGCCATAAACATATTTTATAATAATTAGGTAAAGACCCACGGAGATGAGCTGCCTTCTTTCTCCAAGAACACATACCTCCTCCCAGATGTCCTGAGAATAGTGTGGGGATAATGTTTCATTACCAGTAAACAGACCAGTCTTCTGGATCTCTTCTTACATCCTAAGTAAAATTAGATGTAGCATTTTCAGCCTGGTTTCTAAATGTTTTGTCTGCCAGCCGGCAGCTTGTCACCTTGAGCAGACTTAACCAATTAGTTCAGTTCCCTGGTTCCTGGCTAGACTTGAATCATAGGAAGCTTTCATGGCATCTCAGCGGAAGCTTAAATTGTGACCTTTATGGTGAATAAGTAGTGTCTAGGCTCTGGGAATTTATTTTGTGAAAAACCAGTAGCACCTGGGCTGATTTTTATAGAAGACATAATAATGTTACCAAGCTTTTCTCTGAGAGCCTTTCATTCTGGGCATCTCTGTTTTCCTGATGAGTAAACATAATTTCCCTGCTTTTTCAGCTAGAGAAAGAGTAGTTAAGAGAGCTTAAATGACATCATGATAGCAAAACAATACCTAAGGCAAAGTGTCCCCAGATTTTTAAACTACAACTGTTCACACTGACAATTACTAGATGATGGTATTTCAAAATTAATAAATCAGATTCCTACAGGGCTTCTCTCATGTCCAGAAGGATGTGAAGACTGCTCGGAGCATATAAAAGCATGTAAGGCCCAGTTCTTCCTCCCAAGAAAATAACAATATAATCTTAAAAGTATATCTTTTATAACAACCTAAGTACATGTTATTTTCTGAGATACATTGGAAGTAGTTAGAATAAAAAACTAGTCAGAGATATAGAGTTATCACAAGCAAAATAGGAAATCAGAGTGGCAATACTATTCTTGAAGAAGAATTCAAAGCAGAAAGTGTTACAAAAAATGTTTATATCGGTAAAAGTGACTACAATATTTGGTAAAGCTCAAAAAAAAAATTTTCCCTCTAAACAAGATAGATTTGTGACACATAAGGATGTTACAAACACAATGAAATATAGACAAAGACTATTGATAAGATTCTTTGAAACAACGTTATCAATGTTTGAAAATTAAATGATTAAAATTAAAGAGGGATATTGACTACTTGAGTAATATAAGTAATTTTGAGCTACGTGTTGGGTTGGCCAAAATGTTCATTCGGGCTTTTCTGTAAGACGTTACAGAAAAACCCGACCAAACGTTTTGGCCAACCCATAGATATCCTTGATATAGGTATGTTATATGTATTATAATATATGTTATATATAATTTGTCTTTGGATATATGACTCCTTCTCATACCTAGTATATCTAATTATATGTTGTGTTATATTTACATATTATGTAAAATTATGTATTATATATTACAGGTATCTATATAGATATGTAGTTTAAAGAAAAAAGTCTACTTATCATCAAAAATGGCATAGATAAAAGATCAATAAATTCCAAAATTCAGATATATGTTTTTGCTTTAAACACATTAAAAATGACTGTAAACTAATAAAAATTTTAAATAATGATAGCCTTTAGCACTCATAAAAATTATCATGCAGAGTAACTCTTTCATGAAGACAGAATTGAAGAGATATTTAATGTTCATGTGTAGGAGTACTTTATACTTTAAATGTGTCAATACTACCTAAATCTAGTTTCAGTGTTGCCCAAAAAGCTTCTTCTTAAATGAATAAACTGTTTCTAAAATTTATATAGAACTACACAGGGCCAAGAATAGTCAAACCTTACCAGTAAAAGAAAATAAAAAAGGGAAGCATATTGAAAAGCTTAGTATTAAATGAAAATATTACAACTGTGTGTGGATGATTCAGGGATAAGTAGTTGTCAATAGAAGAGAGTGGTGGGTTATTAAAAAGACACTGACTTATGAGAAATTTTGCTTTATGACAGATGTGGTATCACAGGGTTTTGAGCAAAGGAGTGACTATTACATAAGTGGTCTTGGAAAATGTAGATTTCCTGAACAAAAAACCATGAAACAGTCACAAGTCAGACTGTCAAATTTTACTGTATACAAATTAAGAACTTTAACTTGTGAAAATGTGTTTTAGAGAAAGTGAAAAGACAGAACACAAACTAGCATTAGATATTTGCAATATATGTAAACAACAAAATATTAATTTTCAAATATATAACCCTTACAGAACAATCAATAAACAAGTAAACAGAATTGAAAAACTATTCAGACATGAACACGTGTTTTGCAAGAAAAGTAATACAAATAACTGAAAAAGGTCTGAAGATGTGCTGAACTTCATTAGTAATCACAAAGGTACAAATCAAGATAACTATGAGATACTATTTTAGACCTATTCATTAGGCAGGAGTTAAGTCCGACCATACTGAGTTTTACAGGTGATGTGCATCACTGGGATCAATTATGCTAGCAGGAGAATACGTTGGTTAATAAGTATGGAAAACAATTTGAAATTGTCTTGTAAAGATGAACTTTTGTTTCCCCTCTAATCCAATAGTTTAACTCCTAAGTATTTATCCAAGAGAAGCTTTTCAAAAGTACATCAGAAAGCATGTACAATTAAGGTTCAGAAAATCATTTTTTGTAATAGAGAAAAAAACCCTGAAACATCATAAATCCTTTAAATGAGATAAATAGATAAATAAATTTTATCATAATCACATAATAGAATATTATGCATCAGGAAAAATAAATGAATTATAGCTCTGTGCAATAACATAGATGACCTCATTATGATAGTATTGAGTGGAAAGACCACATGCAGTATGATGACCTTTATATAAAATTCAAAAAAAGGAAATATAAATTGATATCTTTAATATACAAAAAGGCTTTCCAGTAACAGTGGATGTGAAAAGATCATTAACGTAAGAAATACGACTAGAAAATAAAAATGAAAAAAAAGTGCTTAGTTGAGCAAAGGGTATAGTCAGATAAACACTGTATTCACTTTTGATGGAAGGATAAAAGAACAAAATCTCCCTGAAAAGCAATTTATTAATAACTAAAGAAACTTAAAAATGTTGTTGTTCTTTAAAGTAGTAATTCTTAGAAATCAGTTCCTAGAAATAATCAGTGATAGAGTTTTATAGATAAAGATACCCATCGCAATATGATTGACAGTAGTAAAATTAGAAATAAATGAAATATAAACTATTATAATTCAATAAATTATAGTGTATACATTAAATGGATGTTAGGAAATCATTAAATTATGTTTTCAACTTTTTAAAATAATCATTTAATTATTTTATACAAAATAATGTCTAAAATTATTTTAAGAATCAAGAGGAAGAATCAAGAAAAATAACAAAAGTATATCTCCATCCACAAATACCTTGGGAAAATATCATTCCTAGTCTGTGTTTCTCTCCCTTGAAATATATATATATAGATTCACACACATACATATATGTGTATATATGTAATATTTATATGAGTTTATTAATTTTCAGGAATGTCTTTCTATTGCCATTGCATATAAACAATAACAAAAAATGACTGTTTATAATATTCTTGTCTCACAATATATTCCCCTCTGATCTATAGACAATTTGTTCATTGGTATCTAAAATTTGTTATGGAAAAATTTGGTGTCAATATGTTTAGGTCCAACTTTAACCCCCATTGGTGACTTATTTTCTGCAAGAATCCTGAAGAATTCTTTATTTATCAAGTTCGATGATATAATCACAATGTTTCAATAATATATCTCTTATTCTATGCCAGATTTTTTTAAAATGCAGTGTGCCATTTTAATCTTCATATATACTACTTTTATTACAGTGTTTGTTTCATATGTTGGATTATCTACTTCTTTCCCAGTGGAAGCCTCTTTTATATCAATACTATGATTTTTAAGCATGGCTAGTCTATTTCACAATGTTTTAAATTTATTTTGGTCCCCTTAACTATAATATTTCTGGATTTTCTTGATTGTGAGGCACTCTCAAAGAGTTGTGTTTTCATTTTTTCTGTACTTTTTTTTTTTGCACTGGCTTCCCTTTTAGATTGGACACTTTGATATTTAAAAAAATGCGATGTACATTTCTTTTATCTATTTCTGTGGTATGCTTGCTTACTCGCCATGTATTTTCTTTTCATCTTGCTCTGCCAAAAACCTTTATTTGTTGTTTTGTCCCGTGAATTAATTCTCCTTGACTCTATGACTACTATATCTGAAACCTATCTTCCTTCCCCTCTCCAAGTATAGTTTGTGGCTTGAGATATGACACTTTGGTCCAGTTTGGAGAAAGGCCTTTGCTGGAATTATATATAGGCTTTGTTGGATACCCTGGGCATATCTTATACTTAATGTGAAATGGTATGAAGCAGGGTTCCCACTACTTAGCTAGAGGGAATATCATGATCCCTTGGCAGAAGACTTGGGTACCTCAGATCATTCCCTCCTGTTCATGATGCAGCACTTGAAAATGGTGGGGGGCCTTTATTCTGTAGGGTTCAAACCTGTTTTTTCTAAACAACCTGCTTATCATGTTTGTCCATTTGTCTTCCAATTGGTGGGTATTAGTGAGTTTTGGAGATTTTCTTGATTTACATTCTTTCTCAAAATGACTAACAGGTGTTATAACCCAAATATTGCTGTAGCAGAATTCTTTCCTTGGTCAAGATTTTTTAAAGATTATGGTATGAAATTTTACTTGTAACATGGTTTGCTTGTAGCTGTTGAGGATTCTGTTTGGTTATTTCTGTTTTTTTCTTTTTATCTAGTATTGAGGGATCTAGATTTTATAATCCTGCTTTATTATCTAGAGTTCTTTTGAAATGATATATTTCTGCAAAAATGATAGACAACCATATAAATAGTAAAATTCCCATTTTATAAAACCAAAAAATGCTTAGAAAGTAATTGTAAAATAATGAGTACTTTTTTGTTAGGGCTTTAATGGTTATTTTATTCTTAGTTTTATAATTTTCTCTGTTTTACGGATTTATTCTTCTGAATATTTGCTACTTTGATTGTCCAAGAAAAGAAAATGCTTTGTTTTGGGACTACACAAAAAATCCTCAATCATATAAATAAAAAATAATTATTTGCATTTTCCAATATTCAATTATGGTTTTTTTTAACATCTTTAATGGAGTATAATTGCTTTACAATGGTGTGTTAGTTTCCGCTGTATAACAAAGTGAATCAGCTATACATATACATATATCCCCATATCTCCTCCCTCTCGCGTCTTCCTCCCAACCTCCCTATCCCACCCCTCTAGTTGGACACAAAGCACCGATCTCCCTGTGCTATGTGGCTGCTTCCCACTAGCTACCTATTTTATATTTGGTAGTGAATATATGTCCATCTCACTCTCTCACTTCGTCCCAGCTTACCCTTCCCCCACCCCGTGTCCTCAAGTTCATTCTCTATATCTGCATCTTTATTCTTGCCCTGCCCTAGATTCTTCAGAACCATTTCTTTTTTTTTTAGATTCCATATATATGTGTTAGCATATGGTACTTGTTTTTCTCTTTCTGACTTACTTCACTCTGTATGACAGTATCTAGGTCCACCCACCTCACTACAAGTAACTCAATTTCATTTCTTTTTATGGCTGAGTAATATTCCATTGTATATATGTGCCACATCTTCTTTATCCATTCATCTGTTGATGGACACTTAGGTTGCTTCCATGTCTTGGCTATTGTAAATAGAGCTGCAGTGAACATTGTGGTATATGATTCTTTTTGAATGATGGTTTTCTCAGGATGTATGCCCAGTAGTGGGATTGGTGGGTCATACTGTAGTTCTATTTTTAGTTTTTTAAGGAACCTCCATACTGTTCTCCATAGTGGCTATATCAATTCACATTCCCACCAACACTGCAAGGGTTTCCTTTTTCTCCACACCGTCTGCAGCATTTATTGTTTGTAGATTTTTAATGGTGGCCATTCTGACCAGTGTGAGGTGATAACCTCATTGTAGTTTTGATTTACATTTCTCTAATGATCAGTGATTTTGAGGAACCTTTCATGTGTTTGTGGGAAATCTGTATATCTCCTTTGGAGAAATGTTTATTTAGGTCTTCTGCCCATTTTTGGATTGGGTTGTTTGTTTTTTTGATATTGAGCTGCATGAGCTGCTTGTAAATTTTGGAGATTAATCTTTTGTCAGTTGCTTCATTTGCAAATATTTTCTCCCATTCTGAGGGTTGTCTTTTCATCTTGTCTATGGTTTCCTTTGCTGTGCAAAAGCTTTTAAGTTTCATTACGTCCCATGTGTTTATTTTTGTTTTTATTTCCATTTCTCTAGGAAGTGGGTCAAAAAGCATCTTGCTGCAATTTATGTCATAGAGTTTTCTGCCTATGTTTTCCTCTAAGAGTTTTATAGTGTCTGCCTTACATTTAGGTCTTTAATCCATTTGAGTTTATTTTTGTGTATGGTGTTAGGGAGTGTTCTAATTTCATTCTTTTTTTTTTGCAGTCCACGGGCCTCTCACCGCTGTGGCCTCTCCCACTGCGGAGCACAGGCTCCGGATGCGCAGGCCCAGTGGCCATGGTCCACGGGCCCAGCCGCTCCGTGGCATGTGTGATCCTCCCGGACCAGGGCATGAACCTGTGTCCCCCACATCGGCAGGCAGACTCCCAACCACTGTGCCACCAGGGAAGCCCTAATTTCATTCTTTTACATGTAGCTATCCAGTTTTCCCAGCACAACTTATTGAAGAGACTGTCTTTTCTCCACTGTATATTCTTGCCTCCTTTATCAAAGATAAGGTGACCATATGTGCGTGGGTTTAACTCTGGGCTTTCTATCCTGTTCCATTGATCTATATTTCTGTTTTTGTGCCAGTACCATACTGTCTTGATTACTATAGCTTTGTAGTATAGTCTGAAGTCAGAGAGCATGATTCCTCCAGCTCTGTTTTTCTTTCTCAAGATTGCTTTGGCTATTCGGGGTCTTTTGTGTTTCCATACAAATTGTGAAATGTTTTGTTCTAGTTCTGTGAAAAATGCCATTGGTAGTTTGGTAAGGATTGCATTGAATCTGTAGATTGATTTGGGTACTATAGTCATTTTCACAATGTTGATTCTTCTAGTGCAAGAACATGGTATATCTCTCCATCTGTTTGTATCATCTTTAATTTCTTTCATTAGTGTCTTATAGTTTTCTGCATACAGGTCTTTTTTCTCCTTAGGTAGGTTTACTCTTAGGTATTTTATTCTTTTTGTTGCAGTGGTAAATGGGAGTGTTTCCTTAATTTCTCTTTCTGATTTTTCATCATTAGTGTATAGGAATGCAAGAGATTTCTGTGCATTAATTTTGTATCCTGCTACTTTACCAAATTCATTGATTAGCTCTAGTAGTTTTCTGGTAGCATCTTTAGGTTTCTCTATGTATAGTATCATGTCATCTGCAAACAGTGACAGCTTTACTACTTCTTTTCTGATTTGGATTCATTTTATTTCTTTTTCTTCTCTGATTGCTGTGGATAAAACGTCCAAAACTATGTTGAATAATAATGGTGAGAGTGGGCAAGCTTGTATTGTTCCCGATCTTAGTGGAAACGGTTTCAGTTTTTCACCATTGAGAATGATGTTGCCTGTGGGTTTGTTAATATGTTTGTTTATTATGTTGAAGTAAGTTCCCTCTATGCCTACTTTCTGGAGGGTTTTTTTCATGAATCTGTATTGAATCTTGTTGAAAGATCCTTCTGCATCTATTGAGATTATCGTATGGTTTTTCTCCTTCAATTTGTTACTATTGTTTATCACATTGATTGATTTGCATTTATTGAAGAATCCTTGCATTCCTAGGATAAACCCTACTTGATCATGGTGTATGATCCTTTTAATGAGGTGTTGGATTCTGTTTACTAGTATTTTGTTGAGGATTTTTGCATCTATGTTCATCAGTGATATTGGCCTGTAGTTTTCTTTTTTTGTGACATCTTCATCTCATTTAGGTATTAAGGTGATGGTGACCTCGTAGAATGAGTTTGGGAGTGCTCCTCCCTCTGCTATATTTTGGAAGAGTTTGAGAAGGATAGGTGTTAGCTCTTCTCTAAATGTTTGATAGAATTCGCCTGGGAAGCCATCTAGTGCCGGGCTTTTGTTTGTTGGAAGATTTTTAATCACAGTCTCAATTTCAGTGCTTGTGATTGGTCTGTTTATATTTTCTATTTCTTCCTGGTTCAGTCTCAGAAGGTTGTGGTTTTCTAAGAATTTGTCCATTTCTTCCCGGTTGTCCATTTTATCAGCATATAGGTGCTTGTAGTAATCTCTCCTGATCCTTTGTATTTCTGCAGTATCAGTTGTTACTTCTCCCTTTTCATTTCTAATTTTATTGACTTGAGTCTTCTCCCTTTTTTTCATGATGAGTCTGGCTAATGGTTTATCAATTTTGTTTATCTTCTCAAAGAACCAGCTTTTAGTTTTATTGATCTTTGCTGTTGTTTCCTTCGTTGCTTTTTCATTTTTTTCAGATCTGATCTTCATGATTTCTTTCCATCTGCTAACTTTGGGGTTTTTTTGTTGTTCTTTCTCTAATTCCTTTAGGTGTAAGGTTAGGTTGTTTATTTGAGATTTTTCTTGTATCTTGAGGTAGGATTGTGTTGCTATGAAGTTCCATCTTAGAACTGCTTTTGCTGCATCCCACAGATTTTCCTTTGTTGTGTTTTCATCGTCATTTTTTTCTAGGTATTTTTTGATTTCCTCTTTAATTTCTTCAGTGATCTCTTGGTTATTTAGTAGTGTATTGTTTAGCCTCCATGTGTTTGTATTTTTAAAAGATTTTTTCCTGCAGTTGATGTCTAGTCTCATAGCGTTGTGGTTGGAAAAGATACTTGATACAATTTCAATTTTCTTAAATTTACCAAGGCTGATTTATGACTCAAGATATGATCTATCCTGGAGAATGTTCCACGAGCACTTGAGAAGAATGTGTATTGTGTTTTTTTGGGATGGAATGTCCTATAAATAGCAATTAAGTCCATCTTGTTTAATGTGTCATTTAAAGCTTGTGTTTCCTTATTTATTTTCATTTTGGAATATCTGTCCATTGGTGAAAGTGGGGTGTTAAAGTCCCCTACTGTTATTGTGTAACTGTTGATTTCCCCTTTTATGGCTGTTAACATTTGCCTTATGTATTGAGGTGCTCCTGTGTTGGGTGCATAAATATTTACAATTGTTATATCTTCTTCTTGGATTGACCCCTTGATCATTATGTAGTGTCTTTCTTTGTCTCTTGTAATGGTCTTTATTTTAAAGTCTATTTTTTCTGATATGAGGATTGCTACTCCAGCTTTCTTTTTTTAAATTTTTTTATTGTTTTTTTATTTTATTTTTTGCGGTACGCGGGCCTCTCACTGCTGTGGCCTCTCCCGCTGCGGAGCACAGGCTCCGGTCGCGCAGGCTCAGCAGCCATGGCTCACGGGCCCAGCCGCTCCGCGGCGTGTGGGATCCTCCTGGACCGGGGCACGAACCCGTGTCCCCTGAATTGGCAGGCGGACTCTCAACCACTGCGCCACCAGGGAAGCCCCCAGCTTTCTTTTGATTTCCATTTGCATGGAATATCTTTTTCCATCCCCTCACTTTCAGTCTGTATGTGTTCCTCAGTCTGAAATGGGTCTCTTGTAGACAGTATATATACAGGTCTTGTTTTTGTATCCATTCAGCCAGTCTATGTCTTTTTGTTGGAGCATTTAATCCATTTACATTTAAGGTAATTAACAATATGTATGATTCTTTTACCATTTTCTTAATTGTTTTGGGTCTGTTATTGTAGGTTTTTCCCTTCTCTTGTGTTTCCTGTCTAGGGAAGTTCCTTTAGCATTTGTTGTAAAGCTGGTTTGGTGGTGCTGAAATCTCTTAGCTTTTGCTTGTCTGTAAAGGTTTTAATTTCTCTGTCGAATCTGAATGAGATCCTTGCTGGGTAGAGTAATCTTGGTTGTAATTTTTTCCCTTCCATCACTTTAAATATGTCCTGCCACACCTTTCTGGCTTGCAGAGCTTCTGCTGAGAAATCAGCTGTTAACTTTATGGGGATTCCCTTGTATGTTATTTGTTGCTTTTCTTTTGCTGCTTTTAATATTTTTTCTTTGTATTTAATTTTTGATAGTTTGATTAATATGTGTCTTGGCATGTTTCTCCTTGGATTTTTCCTGTATGGGACTCTCTATGCTTCTGGAATTGACTGACTATTTCCTTTCCCATTTTAGGTAAGTTTTCAACTATAATCTCTTCAAATATTTTCTCAGTCCCTTTCTTTTTCTCTTCTTCCTCTGGGACCCCTATAATTTTAATGTTGGTGCATGTAATGTTGTTCCAGAGTTCTCTAAGAGTGTCCTCAATTCTTTTCACTCGTTTTTTTTTTTTTTGCGGTACGCAGGCCTCTCACTGCTGTGGCCTCTCCCGTTGCAGAGCACAGGCTCTGGACGCGCAGGCTCAGCAGCCATGGCTCACGGGCCCAGCCACTCTGCAGCATGTGGGATCCTCCTGGACTGGGGCACGAACCCACGTCCCTTGCATCAGCAGGCGGACTCTCAACCACTGCGCCACCAGGGGAGCCCTCTTTTCACTCTTTGTTCTTTATTCTGATCTGCAGTAGTTATTTCCACTATTCTATCTTCCAGTTCACTTATTCGTTCTTCTGCCTCAGTTATTCTGCTATTGATTCCTTCTAGAGAATTTTTAATTTCATTTACTTTGTTGGTCATCATTGCTTGTTTGCTCTTTAGTTCTTCTAGATCCTTGTTAAACATTTATTGTATTTTCTCCATTCTGTTTCCAAGATTTTGGATATACCTACTACCATTACTCTGAATTCTTTTTCAGGTAGCCTGTCTATTTCCTCCTGATTTGTTTGGTCTGGTGGGTTTTTACTTTCCTCCTTCATCTGCTGTATATTTCTCTTTTTTCTCATTTTGCTTAGCTTAGTGTGCTTGGGGTTTCCTTTTCACAGGATGCAGGTTCGTAGTTCCCATTGTGTTTGGTGTCTGCCCCCAGTGGGTGAGGTTGGTTCAGTGGGTTGTGTAGGCTTCTTGGTGGAGGGGACTGGTGCCTGTGTTCTGGTGGATGAGGCTGGGTCCTGTCTTTCTGGTGGGCAGGACTGCATCCGGTTGTCTGTTTTGGGGTGCCTGTGAACTTATGATTATAGGCAGCCTCTCTGCTAATGGGTGGGGTTGTGTTCCTGTCTTGGTAGTTGGTTGGCATGGGGTTTCCAGCACTGTAGCTTTCTGGCTGTTGAGTGGAGCTGCGTCTTAGCATTGAGATGGAGATCTCTGGGAGAACTTTCCCCATTTGATATTACGTGGGGCCGGGAGGTCTCTGGTGGACCAATATTTTGAACTCTGCTCTCCCACCTAAGAGGCTCAGGCCTGACACCTGGCCGGTGTACCAAGACCCTCTCAGCCACATGGCTCAAAAGAAAAGGGAGAACAAAAAGGAAAGAAAGAAAAAACATAAAATAAAGTAAATAAAGTTATTAAAATAAAAAATTTTTTAAATTATAAAAAATTGAAAAATAAAAAAGTAATAAAAAAGAAAAGAAAGAAGAGAGCAACCAAACGAATAAACAAATCCACCAATGATTACAAGTGGTAAAAATTATACAAAAAAAAAAAAAAAGGACAGAACCCTAGGACAAATGCTAAAAGCAAAGGTATACAGACAAAAATCACACAGGAAAGCATACACATACACACTCAGAAAAAGGGACAAAAATTATATATATATATATATAAAGGAAGGCAGAAACCAAATCAATAAGCAAATCTACCAATGATAATAAACTCTAAATACCAAACTAAGATAAACATAAAACCAGAAACAAATTAGATGCAGGAAGCAAACCCCAAGTCTACAGTTGCTCCCAAAACCCACTGCCTCAATTTTTGGATGATTCGTCGGCTATTCAGGTATTCCACAGGTGCAGGGTACGTCAAGTTGATTGTGGAGTTTTAATCCGCTGCTCCTGAGCCTGCTGGGAGAGATTTCCTTTTCTCTTCTTTGTTTGCACAGCTCCTGGGTTTCAGCTTTGGATGTGGCCCTGCCTCTGCATATAGGTCGCCTGAGGGCATCTGTTCTTTGCTCAGACAGGACAAGGTTAAAGTAGCAGCTGATTAGGGAGCTCTGGCTCACTCAGGCTGGGGGGAGGGAGGGGTACGGAATGCGGGGTGAGCCTGCGGTGGTAGAGGCTGGCGTGCTGTTGTAACAGCCTGAGGCGGGCCGTGTGTTCTCCTGGGGAAGTTGTCCCTGGATCACGGGACCCTGGCAGTGGCGGTCTGCAGAGGCTCCCAGGAGGGGAGGTGTGGATAGTGACCTGTGATTGCACACAGGCTTCTTGGTGGCAGCAGCAGCCTTAGCATCTCACGCCCATCTCTGGTGTCTGCGCTGATAGCCATGGCTTGCGCCAGTCTCTGGAGCTTGGTTAGGCGGTGCTCTGAATCCCCTCTGCTCGTGCACCCCAATACAATGGTCTCTTGCCTCTTAGGCAGGTCCAGACTTTTTCCTGGACTCCCTCCAGACTAGCTGTGGTGCACTAGCCCCCTTCAGTCTCTCTTCATGCAGCCAACCCCAGTCCTCGCCCTGGGATCTGACCTCAGAAGCCCAAGCCTCAGCTCCCAGCCCCTGCCCGCCCTGGCAGGTGAGCAGACAAGCCTCTTGGGCTGGTGAGTGCTGGTCAGCACCGATCCTCTGTGCGGGAATCTCTCTGCTTTGCCCTCTGCACCCCTGTTGCTGCGCTCTCCTCCACGGCTCCGAAGCTTCCCCCCTCTGCCACCAGCAGTCTCCACCCACGAAGGGGCTTCCTACTGTGTGGAAACTTTTCCTCCTTCACAGCTCCCTCCCACGGGTGCAGGTCCCGTCCCTATTCTTTTGTCTCTTTTTTTTCTTCTTTCTTTTGCCCTACCTAGGTACGTGGGGAGTTTCTTGCCTTTTGGGAAGTCTGAGGTCTTCTGCCAGCGTTCAGTAGGTGTTCTGTAAGAGTTGTTCCACATGTAGGTGTATTTCTGATATATTTGTGGGGAGGAAGGTGATCTCCATGTCTTAGTCCTCCGCCATCTTGAAGGTCCTCCTCCTCAATTATGTTTTTTAAGTTCACATGTAAAATGTGACTGACTGGTAGAAACTTGTTCATGTAGTCTATTAAATATATGATATAAAGAAAGTTTAATGACAATAGTGTGCAAATGTGGGAAATTCTGAGGGACAGAGGATGTTTTAACCTCAAATGAGTTTCATAAAATGAAGATTTATTCAATTTTGTATCTGGCACTCATTACATAGGAAACCAATTCGATTTAATTGGCCTTATTTTCTGAGTCTCCATGCTTGAGGATAGTGATGTGTCATTATCTTGCAGCACTAGTTTTCTTTAGCAACTGTGATGATCAGACTTCTGGTTTCCAACGACCAGGCGCATTTCAAAATCAATGTTGGAACTGGCAGAATGTTGCCACAATTTTGTTTTTTCAAGCTCCAAAAATGAAACAGATATGAGTAACATCTCTTTTCTCCTTCTTAAAGAAAAGATTGTATATACCTGAATAATCCCAAATAACTATAGGCTCTGATACACAAGAGCCATTTTCCACATTTGGTTTCCTTCACTTAAAGAAGTTCAAAACAAGGCACTTTAAGGATCACCCCAGAAATTTACAAGGTTAAAGTTTCAGTATTCAAAAGTGAAGTACTGGTTTAAGATAAAAAATATGCTAGCAGTAAGTTTTGGAGTTATGATGGCTTAAAAAGCTTATCATTTTATCAGAAACTATTGGCTTGTAGAATAACTACAGTAAGAAATATGGGGCTTTTGAGTATATTGTTCTAATGTGAGGTATATTATATATGACACTACTCTTCACATTAGGAGATGAGAGGTGTATATCTTGACGTAATTGGAAATATCCTTCTCCCTTAGAAAAGGTGATTCACAAAGCCCAGCTAGGGAGAGCACGCTCACAATTCAAAATACAAAATAGACTAGTGCAGTCTCAGAAACAATAAGGAACTAAACCAACTGCAGGCAAATCTCTTCAATTAATTACACAATGAGAGTTAGGCCTGGACTATTTCATTTTGGATTGCTTTTTGCAACCTCATAATCTCTTTAATGGCAGTAATTTGTTAATAAAACAGTGGTAATGAAACAGAAGTATCTGTTTACAGCAGTCCCCATATATTTCTTGTGCTTATGCCTGCTTTCATTATTTATAGGGAAAGGTACACATTTGCTCTGGTATACATCAGTAATAGAAAACCACTTTACAGGAGGATAGGAAAGGACATTATCAGTAGAGTATAATGTCTGTATCTGGAATCATTATTGACCCCTTTGGAGTGTTTTTTCAACCTTAAAGCAATAGATCTTGAAACAAGCTAAAAGCTACAATAAAAACATATTTTATCTTTAGTCCTTTAAACAATATTTCTTTGTTCTAAATGGGCTCTCTGCATCAGCAATTACCTGTTAAGTTTTTCTCATTTCTTGACTTGGGAACCTACATTTTACTGTGAACCAATAGTAATTCTAGAAACAAAATATACTTTCAAAGATATATGAATTATTTTTCTTCATATCTAGAGATGTTTATGTTTTTCTTCTGTTTCATACTTATTGATAACACAGTACAGTTGTGTCTATAATCTGTGTAAAATATTGGGGATTCTTGATGAAAACATCAAGAAAACAATCACACAATTCCCCAAATCCAAAACAACAATGAAAAATTAAATTCATTAAAAAATTAATATAATTTTTGATAATCTGTGAATAAAAAGCCAGCTTTGTTTTTTCAATTTTGAAAAAAGATTTATTTTAGTTAAATTTAATAAATGAATTTCAAATATAATGTTTTTAAAGACATTCATTATTTAAAATATATTTTGCATTTGATAAATTTCCTCAATATAACACAGAATACTGTATGAGAGGAAAGGCTATCTAAAATGCAATTATTTAAGTCTACAGTAAGCAAAAATCCCTTTATAATACAATTTATGTCACAATATCCTGTTATGTCTTGCATCAAAATCTGAATTCTTTGAACGTTAGTGGACAATTACAACAGAAGGGTAGTAAAATCTTTCCAGTATACTAAAACATGTTCTATTAATTAATAATGCAGTGTCAAGAGAAGTCTTCTTATTTAAACTAAAGTGTTTTTTTAAAGATCAATATTTTTCTATTTTTGAAATCTCATTTCTGAACTAAAAATCATATGGGAATTTTAAATTCCAGCATTATTCCCAAATCAAGGATTTTCTGTAATGTAGGACATGCCCAATATGCCAATCTGTATATGTTACTTTGCCATATATCAGCCATGATGCAATTCCCAACTACACCCCACTGTATGGCTGGTGACATTACATAACACTTTTCAGGCAGTTTCTTCATATGTAAAATAGGAACAATGATAATTCCTACCATAGATGGAATTTATTGCTAAAGGAAATGCATCAAAACTCAGAATCTGAAATAAACATTTATTTAACATTAGCTTATCAATAGTAGATTTCAAGGAAATAGTGAACTCCTCATTTACAGTGGTGTTTATTGGGCTATATTGGTGGCTTGAAACTCAGGTTAAGGGAAGGCGGATTTTATGTGCCTATGAGAATTATTTAACTGGGACTAATTCTATAAGATTTTAAAACAAACTGTGAAATAAACTATGAAAACTATGAAGTTAGCATACTTAGGAAAATTCATTCTGTTCATAAGTATTTCACCTCATGTCATTTCCAGTCACCAGCACTTATGACACCATAGACAGGCACAGACACAGAACTATATCCATGGGAAGGGAAGGGGCATTAGTCTATAGAAGAAAACCAGAATGTCCTTATGAACGTTCTGCAGAATCTGCCAAATGCATGTGGGTGGGTTTACCTCTTCCAGTCATCTCCTGTTGTTGAGAGCTGGGAGCAAGATCAGCCACCTAATTTTCCAGGCTCAGTGCAGAATGAAAATATAGGACCCCTTTCTTCAACCAGCAGGAAACAAGTGCTAGTAAAAGTACTTAAAATAAAATTCCTTTCTTCTGTGGTTCTTCCCCCTCTTTCACAACCTAAACTATATATTTTTAAAATTTACTATTTAATGGCCTGCTCTTTGAGTGTGGGGATATCTGGAGGGCTAGTACAGACATTCACAGGCCCCTGGGGGCCTTGTCTCTGTGACTGAGTGTGCTCACATGGCCCACCAGCTGCAGGGTCCTTACCTCCTGCCAGAAACCAGATCAACACGCTGAATCTCATAAACAGCAAGGAAGTCAAGCAGGCTCAAACCAAGGAGGACTGACAACCGCAAAGGACACTGTGACCTCTGCCTTGAGAGGCATCAGCTGCCTAGATCAGGGTGGGTGAGAGGCTTGCCCCTACTTGTTTCCTGCAGGATGTGTTGAGGCTCTCACTGCCCATCTATAGAGGAATAATCGCCACTAAGTCTCATCAGGACTGACCTTTACCTTCTGGGCACTGGTGATCAGGCCCTGGCTGGTGATGCAGGGCAGAGGCTGCCTCTGGGAGGGGGAGAAGAGGGAGAGGCCAAGAATAGGTCCAGCAGACAGCAGAGGCAGAGGTTCTAAGCCTCCCGGATGAGTTCTTGCAAATCACACATTCAAAAATAAAATTATTAAGAATTTCAAGGCAGCGACCAAACTCGCATTAAACCCCAAGTGCTGGGACTGGGTGCGGGCAGAGCCCTCTGCTGCTGCTCTGGTTGAAAGCTGGTAAGGACAGCACTTGTCCAGAGGGCTCAACCTGTACTCCTGGGTATCTGAGCAGATTATTCCTAGTGTTTAGGATGTGCCTCCCAGGAGCATTAAGAAGTGTTGGAATGATGATATTTCATTGCAATTTAAAAAACATCTTTTTTTAAAAACTATTTATGAATCAAGATCAAGCAATATCCTCTGAATGAGGATTCTTTGGAGTAAACCCTCTTTGGAGTTGTGTGCTGGCCTGACAACGACCTGGCTTCCCAGCCAGTCTAACACTGCTTTTGGGATCTACCCATAGGGAGATTTATGTTGATTGCACAACTGATTTTCCTGACTGCCTTTCCCACAGCCTTCATTGACTAATATGACTAAATGTTTTTCCTCCTGTTTCTGTAGATAGCCTATTAGGGTTCTCTGCGTGGTTTAATTAAATAAGGTGCTCCCTGGAATTCAGAGAATACTTTTTGAAATTGAAACAATTAGGAATACACATAAAATATGTGAAATCAGGTGGAAAGATCTCAAGGGTGCTCTTTCTATTACTTTCCTCTTTAGAGAAATCTGCTTATTCTCTCATCCACCACACACTTGGTACTGAGAGCGAGGGTAGGAATGCATCTTCCCCTCTTGACCAAAAGACCTCCTCCTTGCCTGCTCAGGGCATTGTTTTGTCATATCCCATCCACTCTAGCCAACACTTTCCATATATTCTTTTGAGAATTTGGCAACTAACTCAAGGTATTCCTCATTAATTCAGGTCTCTCAAGTTATACTGGGAAACTGAAGGACTCTTTGCATGATAAATCCAGCCCCATATCCATTTGATTTTCAGGGTGAAAGCATCATCTCCACTCCACTTCAACAACAACCCACACCTGAGGTTAGTGGGTTGTCATCACTACAGCTAGTCATCACGACAGCTCTTTCAGGTGTGAAAATCCATTGCTCCACTCTTACACAGCTTCCAGTTTCTTTGGGTTTCTCACCAGCTTGCTTTCACTACATTTGCTCTTGCACACCCGTTACAATTTCCAGTGCCTTGCCTTTTCCGCCTGAAGCTTCTAAGCCCTACTGTGTGCTCTTTTTTCCTTTTACACTCTCAACTCCTTGGGCTGTCAGCATAATCTTACTGTTTTCTTTTTCATCACAGCCACTTGCAAAATTTCAACTTTGATTCCATTCAGATCATCCTTCTCTGGTTCTATGCCTTATAAGTGCCATGATGAAGGGGAAGAAAATCTAACACTGACTGAGTTTAAATTTATAGTTACAAGTCTTCAGCTGAGCAGGACCTTCATTGTTCTCTGGCGTTTATTGTTTAGAGCCACACCCAGCTTTTTCAGCCATTCCCTGGGTGTACACTCACATTTTTGTCACTTTCCTCATGTACTTGAGTCTATCTAAGTAGACTCAGCAAACTACTTTCCTACTTCACAGAAAAGCTGGAAACTGAACATTTACACATATTTGTTTTCCCTTCCTCTTGAAACAACAAAGATACATGTATCTCTACTAACTCCTCTCCATTCTGATTCTGTGCATGAACAGAAGGATTGCCTGGTCTCTCTTTGGGAAATGTGCTCCATTAATTGTCTCTCTTCTTTTTTTTATCTTCAGCAGTATCTTACTATTTGTCTCTTTTCCTCTAATGTATAAACAACTGCTAATTTCCCCCACTGTAGAAATATGGAAGACAAAAAATATTTTTCCCATTTCATTTTACTTTATCTCTAGTTCACAACAAAGGTTTTGAAAGAATGTTCTATATTGGCTATCACAGTTGCTCACATCCCATTTATAAGCAAACACTAACCTCCACTTCACTTCTAAACATACTGTAACTGGGGACTCCAAAGATGTCCTAAAGACACTTTATTCTCTTATCCAGTGTAACTTATCTGAGATGATTGGCATCATTGATTACCCCTGCCTTCTTTTTTTTTTTTTTTTTTTTTTTTTTTTTGCGGTACGCGGGCCTCTCACTGTTGTGGCCTCTCCCGTTGCGGAGCACAGGCTCTGGACGCGCAGGCTCAGCGGCCATGGCTCACGGGCCCAGCAGCTCCGTGGCACGTGGGATCTTCCCGGACCGGGGCATGAACCCGTGTCCCCTGCATCGGCAGGCGGACTCTCAACCACTGCACCACCAGGGAAGCCCATCCCTGCCTTCTTGATTCCACCATAAACATTCGGTATTTACCTTTGTCTTTTTAAGATTTTTCTTCTTCCTTCCATGTCCACTACTGCTTTGTCCCTTTCATAGGCTTTTCATTATTTTTTCTGTTTCCATATGGAAGAATTCAGGACATCATCTTTATCTTTCTTTTCTTCCTTCAATTTCTAGGTGAAATAATCTAAACTCGTAGGTTTTGGGCTCCTGACTCTAACTGAAATGGAGTAAGAGGAATGGAAATTATCCTGCTGCCTAAACAACTAAAAATATGGATAAACCTATGAAACAGTGGTTTTTCTAAACATTGGACATCAAGCAATCAAAGTAAGTGAACCATGAAAGAGAGGAAGTAAATGAAATGAGCACTGATTGGCCCAGTTGAGTGCCTCAAGGATTTTCCAGGTCATAGTTCAGTGAAGTGGGTAACCAGGAAGAATTCATCAGACTCGCTGAGTTGAGGAAATAGAGGTGAGAAGAAAGGACAGGTACATAAAGAACTGAGGAGATTTGCAGAGGAGATTTGCAGAGCTCCTCTAGTCTTCAGCAGAGTAGTGATTGGAAGATTTTTTGAGGGAATTATTTGAGGTAGGAAAAAAGACTTACCCTAAAGGATTAGAAGAAACAGTAGCTAGAGCTCACGTAGGGCTGGGAAGAGTATCTGTTCCCCAGCTAGACCTGACAGCCTCATAATATGTGTGACACTGAGTACAGTTCTCAGAAGGGCCTTATCTCAGTAGTGGGGAATTATTATCCCAAGAGTAAATGCTGCTTTGGTCCCACTTAACAAGTCAAGAGGAAGACTGAAAGGATCAAACAGCTTACAAATAAGTTAACTGTCCCAGATCAAAGCTCAAGAATAATTATAGTAATACAAAAATATACACTACTCAACAAGGTAAAATTTACAATGTATGGCATATAATAAAATTGTAAGGCATCCTAAGAAGCAGAAGAATATGACCTATAAAGAGGAGAAAATCCATTAAATCAGAACCAACCCAAAAGTGATACAGATGTCAGAATTAAAAAACAGGGACATTAAAATGCTTATGTTAACTCTATTCCATGTATTGTAAGAGGTGGAAGAGAGACATCGTGTTGAGTAGATAAATGGAAAATATAAACAAGATGCAAACGGAACTTATAGAAATAAAAACTACAATGTCTGAGAAAGAAAATCACTGAAAGGAATGAATATGATATTAGATATGGCAGAAGATAATATTGGTAAATTTGAAGCTATAAAAACTCTCCAAAAAACCCCCCAAAAAACCTGGGGGAGAAAAAAGACCTAAAAACAAAAACATATACACCTGTGGGACAACTCTTCAAGTGACCCGTTATATATATAACTGGAGTTTCTAAAAGAGAGTGAAAATAGAAATTTTATTTGTAGAAATTATCACCAAAAATGTTCATAATATGATGAAAATTATTAACTCACAAATCCTAGGAGCTAAGTAAACCCCAAACACACATACGTGAATTTCAACTTCTGGATATTTGTGGCTGACTATCAACTAGGGAAGACGTATCTCCTAGATTAATTCCTTTTATATGTAACCAACAACCTATTAGACATACTTAACTGGATGTCCTGTGTATACTTTACAGAAAACATGGCTAATGGTTCACCTATTTGTTTGTGAACCAGTATTTACTGAGGCGCTGATATGTTCCAGACAATGCAATAGGGATCAAAATTACACAATTGAAAAGAAATTGTCCTTGAGGTTTAGGAGTCAACATAAGACATATATATACAAATTATTTAAAATACAATGTGTTAAGTTCCATAACGGTGATGAGTACAAGGTGAAACTGAATCTAACTGGGAGAGTCAGCTAAAATGTACTATTATTTCAATTAAATGCTGAAAGTTGCACCTTGAGGATTGTAATTAAGAGGTCATTTGTGACAGCGCAGCTGCACCGCCTCGCAGGTGCAGTGCTGCGTGACCCCAGCGCGACCCCGGCTGCTTTGGCCACCAGGTGGCGCTCGTTATCTGCCCGGCAATCCACTTGCTCCCGCCGGAGGCCGGACAGCCGCAGCTGCGCGACGCTTCTCCGGGTGAGTGGACTGGGCGCCGGACGCCGGGGTTTAGGGGAGACGGGCGAAGGCTGCGTGTGTTGGTGGGGCACTTTGGCGGGGAGGTCTTGGGGCAAAACAGAGGGGCCAAAACCGAGTCAAAGGCGTCGGCCTGTGGAAATGCTGGCAGGGAGCTGCGGCGCCCGGGGCAGGAGAATCCGGGCGCTTGCGGGAGGGCGTTTAGAGGACGACGGTCTTGGGCTGAGAGGGGGCTTCGTAGCAGATGAGAGGCGGGGAGGCCCCAAGAGCATCGAGAGTATCGCAGTGAGAGGAGGAGGCTTTTGCCTGGATGGACACCAGCCAGTGGCTGGGAGGAGCCCGGAGTCCAGAGAATTAGAGGGTGGGAGAAGAGATGTTTAAAAAAAAACACAGAGGGCTTCCCTGGTGGCGCAGTGGTTGAGAGTCTGCCTGCCGATGCAGGGGACACGGGTTCGTGCCTCGGTTCGGGAGGATCCCACATGCCGCGGAGCGGCTGGGCCCGTGAGCCATGGCCGCTGAGCCTGCGCGTCCGGAGCCTGTGCTCCGCAACGGGAGAGGCCATAACAGTGAGAGGCCCGCGTACTGCAAAAAAAAAAAAAAAAAAAAAAAAAAAAAAAAAAGTGGTGGTGCTCACCAATATCTGAATTCCCTTCTAACTTGCAACACTCTTGTCCTACATTTCCCATTACCTTGCCTTTGTTGGGGCCATATGACTGAGTTCTAATCAGCAAAATTCAAGAAGTTATGAGCAGCACTGCCAGATATGGCCTCTAAAAGCTCTCATGGAATCGTCCATATTCTTTTCTTCCCTATGCTCTTATGTAGTTGCACACCATTCAGAAGAGGACTTGGAGAAATGGTGGAGCACAAGATGGAAAAAAGCCTTGGTCTCTTAACCACCGTGTGGAAGCTTATCTCCTGACACTTAACGGTACTGTGACATGATTATCTTTAAATTTAATTTGTTTCCCTAAGCCTGTGGGTATTTGCTTTGCAATGTTGTGGGTTGCAGCAGTTTTTCAAAACCAGAGTTTCTAAACTCTTTGACGGATTTTAATAATTCCATAATGTGTTTTATTGCAGTGTCCACGAATATTGTTTTATTTACTTGTAGTTTACTGTCGACAGTTCTGGCAGTTCCCAGAGTTAACATTTGTGCACATGCCAGTGGGATGGGTGCAGATACAGGCAAGCCATCCCCCATGCACTGCCCCCACCAGGAGCCAGACTCTGGAGGGGATGTGTTAATTTCTTCCTTCCTGCAGGCATTCATAGTTGGGCCTGGTCAGGATGTTTCCTGTGAGCTTAAATAAAGGTATTTGAGCTTAATGCTCAGGCATGGGAGGCAGGGTTCCTGGAAATGGGCCATTATATACACTATAAGCTGTAGGCAGCATTCCTTTAGTGATTAACTTGTAACAAAAGCAATCGAATACAAAGGTTAAAGTAAAAACAGGTCCAGTATGGAGTCAGATTTGTTTTTCTCTATTACAAAAGTACATAATTTAAAAATTATATAACATATTATAATACTTCTATATTCATGTAGAACTTTTAAATTAAATAGGAAAAACAGACATGGAATGAAGAAAAATTTATGTATTTGATTTGATTATTAAATAATGCAACATATAATTTGGTGAATTTCAAAGGCATTTATTTTTTACTATGATAACCACTGAATTTCACTTTGGTGGGGGCTAAGTTATTCTTATAAAATAAAGATTAAAGGAGGCTATGTTTCTCCTCTTCAAATCATTCTTGTTATGTGTATTCAGTTTGCAAGACAATCAGTTACTGCTGTTTGAATCTGGCAACTAGCCACTATTTTTAATTGAAATGGTATTTTGCAAAATAAAGAACATGAAGTTATAAGAGGAAGTGGTGTTGATGTGTTAACAGGAGTGAGCCATAAGGACTGGCAATTATATATTTTAACATGTAAACAGATTTTCCAAATTAGCTGTTGGTAAAATTGCTACGCCTGTCACACCAAGTTCATTTATTTCTTGGATAAACTTGAAGAATATAAAGGCACTTATAAAGATGCTTTTTTAAAAGACATAAATGCATCATAATAATAGCATCACAGGAATGCAGAGACTTGATTTTAAGTAGAACCAAGGGCTCTTGCTTAACCAAGTTAAGCAGGGCTTCAGAGTTAGATTGATCTGGATGATCCCATCTTGGACACCTTGTATGTGGTTACCTGGATTAAGTATCATAAACACTATGAAGCTTCCATTCTCTCATTTCTAAAAACCTCGATAATAATTTTACATTATAGGCTTTTGGAGTATATGTGAAGATTAAATGAGATAATGTCTAGAAAACACTTACCCCTGTGTCTGGCATTTAGGTGTTCAATAAGTGGTACCTGCTATTTTTATTTTTGCTTATTGGGAGAATGTGACAGAAATGTGTAGAAAACTGATAACTTTTATAAAGAAGTTTTATATTCAACTGAAGTCATATGTTAATATATGTCAGTATTCAAATCTAGTAGTATACTTTCCTCAATTTGTTTCATATAGATTCTCCTGTTCAGTTTCATTCTGAATTTATTTAGAATGAATCCAAATTCAGTATTACATCTTGCCAAGCCTGTGACACTTACCCTGACCTCTGAAATTTAAGTAGAGGTTATATTGCCAAAACAATGACTATACAAAAAAAAGATTGTTTATTGACTGCATAATGAAAGTAACCAAAGTCAATTAATTATTGACTTATTAATTATCCATTTTTTTCAACAAATAGTTTTATCCTATGAGTGCTATTCTGTACAAACCAAGAATAATTTTGGGCACTGGGGGGTTTAATATATCTAGTGAAATGGTTTTCAACCATTTCAACCTGGTTTCACTTAGAATCATATGGGAATGTTTGTAAAATACCTATGCCTGGGCTCTATACCCAGAGATTCTGATTTAATTAATTTGTATGAAGCTCAAATGCTTTTAAAACCTCCCCATGGCAATTCCAATACGTAGCTGTGCTTGAGAGCCATATATTTAAAGTAGTGGTTCTCAATTTTGTGAACAACTATAATATTCACCTGGGAGCTTTATTTTAATTTATTATTAATTTAATTGATGTAATTTAAATTTTTATTGAGATGTAATAAGTAAACATAAAAGTGCACTAATCTTAAATGTACAGCTCAATGAATTTTAGATATGTGTATATTTGCATAATAACTTGAATCATTATATTTTCTCTAGTCCAAAATGTTCCTTGTGACTCTTGTTTTCTGTTTTTTCTTTTAAATTGAAGTATAGTTGATTTACAGTATTCTATTAGTTTCAGATGTACAACATAATGATTCAATATTTTTATAGATTATACTCCATTTAAAGTTATTACAAAATAATGGCTATATTTCCCCATGCTGTACAATATATACTAGTTGATTATTTATTATATACATAGTTATTTGTATCTCTTAATCCCCCACTCCATCTTGCCCCTCCATCCTTCCCTCTCCCCATTGGTAACCACTCTTTTGTTCTCTATATCTGCAACTCTGTTTCTATTTTGTTATATACATTCATTTGTTTTATTTTTTAGATTCCACATGTAAGTGATAACAGTATTTGTCTTTCTCTGTCTGACTTACTTCACTAAGCATAATAGCCTCTAGGTCCATCCACATTGTTGCAAATGGCAGAATTTCTTTTTTTAATGGCTGAGTAATATTCCATTGTATAGATATGTAACATATCTTCTTTATCCATTCATCTGTTGATAGACACTTAGGTTGCTTCCATATCTTGGCTATTATAAATAATGTGATATAAACATTGGAGTGCATATATCTTTTCAAATAAGTATTTTCATTTCTTTTGAATATATACTCAGGAGTGGAATTGTTGGATTATATGGTAGTTCTATTTTTAGTTTTTAAGGAACCTCCATACTGTTTTCCACAGTGGCTGCACCAATTTACATTCCCACAACAGTGTACTGGGCTTCCCTTTACTCCATATCTTCATCAACATTTGTTATTTGTAAACTTTTTTATGATCACCATTTTGACAGGTGTGGGTTGATGGTTTTGACTTGCATTTCTCTGATGATTAGTGATGCTGAACATCTTTTCATGTGCCTGTTGCCCATCTGTATATCTTCTTTGGAAAAATGTCTATTCAGGCCTTCTGCTCATTTTTTAAATAGGTTGTTTGTTTTTTTGAAATTGAGTTGTATGAGCTGTTTATATATTTTGGATGTTAACCCCTTATCAGTTACATCTTTTGCAAATATTTTTTTCCCATTCAGTAGGTTGTCTTTTTGTTTTGTCAGTGGTTTTCTTTGCTGTGCAAAAGCTTTTAAGTTTAATTAGATCCTATTGTTTATATTTACTTTTGTTTCTTTTGCCTTGGGAGACAGATCCTAAAAAATATCTCTACAATTTATGTCAAAAAGTGCTCTGCCTATGTTCTCTTCTAGGATTCCTATGGTTTCAGGTTTTACATTTCAGTCTTTAATCCATTTTGAGTTTATTTTTTAATATAGTTTGAGGAAATGCTCTAATCTCATTTGTTTACATGTAGCTGTCCAGTTTTCCCAGTGCCACTTATTGAAGACACTGTCTTTTCTCCATCATATATTCTTGCCTCCTTTGTTGTAGATTAATTGACCATACATATGTGAGTTTATTTCTAGGCTCCCTATTCTTTTCCATTGATCAGTGTCTGTTTTTGTGCTAATACCATGCTATTGTGATTACTGTGGCTTTGTAGTATAGTCTGAAGTCAGGGACCGTGAAACTTCCAGCTTTTGTTTTCTCAAGATTGCTTTGGCAATTTGGGGTCTTTTGTGGTTTCATATAAATTTTAGAATTATTCTGGTTCTGTGTAAAAGTATCATGGTATTTTGATAGAAATTACATTAAATCTATAGATTGAAACTCTGAGATAATAAAGATGTGCTATTTTAAGCCTGTGAGTTTTGGGGGTAATTTGTTATGCAGAGACAGATAAATAGTTGAGTTTGGTACATTGTTTTACAACTGTTAAACTGGTTAATAATGCTTTCAGGTCCTTCCTGGAACAGGTAAACAATTGGACCAAATACATGAAAATATGTTTCTCCAGCCTTTGGACATCAGACAGTAATGTACAGTGATATTTGAGAGATGGGAAACTAATGAAGTAAACTTGAGATTGCCCAGTTTGCTACCTTAAAAGAATTTTCAGTCTACAGTGCCCAGAGGGGAAACTCACATGGAGTTCAGCAGACGCCTTTATTTGAGGAGACAGAGCAAACGTTCTAGGAAGAACAAGATAGCTATGGTCCTCAGAGCAGAGTACCCAAGAGGAGAAAGAATAGAGAAAGACAGCTATGGAATTTGCAGTGGTTGAGTAGTCAGTGGATGCATCAACAAATGCATGTGATAAAACTATGGTAAGTCAGGAAAGGGACCACCTGAAAAGAATAGAGGGAATAATATTCAGAGCTTACATGGGGCCAAGAAGAGTGCCTGTTTTTAAGTCCAACTGTGAACATCATAATTCATAGGGCATTGAAGAATACTCAGAAAAGTCTTGCCTCTTAACAGTAGTTAGCCTTAGACTGACCACTTCTCTGGTCCCACTTAACAAATTTCCCAGTAATTTAACTGTCTTAGAACAAAGCCTAAGAATATTTGTAGAAATTATATCCCTATCTATCTATCTATCTATCTGTCTACCTATATGCAGAGAGGTAGATGGGTGTGCGTGCATGTGTGTGTGGGTGTGTGTATCTTAGCCAAAATCCATTGAGGTAAAATTCACAACATGTATCATCTAATGAAAAATTTTGCAGCATGATAAAAAAACCCAGGAATATATGATTATGAAGAGGAAAAAAATTAATGCAAATCTACCCAAAACTAACACAGGTGTTAGAAATAGCATACAGGTACTAAAGCAGTTATAACTATCCCATATGTTCAAAAAGACACAGGAAAGATTGGACATTTTATGTAGAGGCACAAGTTAAAAAATACATGAGTGAAAAACACTGGTTTGGTTTAATGGTGTATTAGATGTGGAAGAAAAAATATTAGTGATCTTGAAGACATAGTAGTAGAAACAATCCAAAATGAAATGTAGTAGGAAAAAAAAAACGAGCTGAGCAAAGAGACCTGTAGAACTACAAGTGGCCTAATATATGTGTATTGGAGAGAACAAAAACCAAAACTTTTTTCATCATTATTTTATCCCCAGCATCAAGCATGGTATCCAGCATATGGTAGGGCTAGATAAATATTTCTTAAGTGAATGAGTTAACGTTTAAAGTGAATCAGAAATTGTGAACCTTATATTTTATTAAATATACTGATTCAAAGTAAATGAAAATATTTTTATTAGTAAAAGAAAACCAAAATCCATTTTGTGGAAAATATTAAATATTATGTATATATGTATACATACACACATATGTATATATCCCTCTATACACATACGTATATATTATTGCTTAAACAGATTTGTAGATCAGTATTTTGAATTGCTAGTAATTAAGTCTAGAAGTTTATAGATGCACACAAAAACACACACACTTTGTTTCTATATGTCAGCCAGTCAGAAAAGGGAGAAAAATATACAGAGAAGAAAAAGGAAGACTTCACATTTGAACAGCAGTTATAGATATAGACACACCACAAACATGCAAACACTCACACTAGAAATAGCATTCATGGGATACAGACTGATTTATTGTATAAATACAATAAGAATAGGAAATTTGAAGACAGATATGAATTCAATCTCACCTAATACTCTTGTGAGCACTGAACTTACGTAGCAGTCATTGTAGTCTCCATCCTATTGCAGTCCTGTTCAGTTTTATTCAAGAGTCTGTACAGAGAGCACTCCCTTTAATATGTAGTCCTTTAGGAGATGTTTGAAGAGATTCCCCAGAGATTCCTTTTATAAACTCAAGAAAGATCTACTAATTATTTATCAGATTTTTCTAATCTGTGGCTACTGCTAATCGACATGATGGGGGGAGAAGCTAGATTTCAAAGTCTCTAATAGTTTCAAAGAGGTGGAGCGTAACTCCCCCCTCCTTAAGTATGGGCTGCCCATAGTGGTTGCCTCCTAAAGAGTATAGTATGGAAAGGGAGAAAAGAATGACTTCACAGTGGAGAAACCTGACAGACTACTTCAGCCAGGTGATCAAGGTTGACATCAACAGTGTTAACTCATGATGATAGAATGTACCCTTGAAATGATGTGATACAGGGCCTCCCTGGTGGCGCAGTGGTTGAGAGTCCTCCTGCCGATGCAGGGGATACGGGTTCGTGCCCCGGTCTGGGAGGATCCCATATGCCGCGGAGCGGCTGGGCCCGTGAGCCATGGCCGCTGGGCCTGCGCATCCGGAGCCTGTGCTCCGCAACGGGAGAGGCCACAACAGTGAGAGGCCCGCATACCGCAAAAAGAAAAAAAAAAAAAAAAAAAAAAAAAAAAGAAATGATGTGATACAATGGCACTTTACCTCTGTATTCATCCTCTCCAAAACCTACAACCCCAGTCTAATTGTGAGAAAAAAACATCAGACTAATCCAAATTGAGGGACATTCTATATAATCACCGACCACTCTTCAAAACTGTCAAGGTCATCAAAAACAAGGAAAAGTCTGAGAAAGTGTCAACAGCCTAGAGCCATCTAAGGAGACATGAGGACTAACTGTGGTGTGGTGCCCTGAATAGGATCCTGGAACAGAAAAGATATTAGGTGAAAACTAAGGAAATTTGAATAAAGTATGGGTTTTATTTGACAATATTTAAAAATCATGGTTCACTAAATGTCACAAATGTACCACACTAATGTAAGATAACAGAAACTAGGAATAGGGTATATGGGAGCTATCTGTACTATTTTTGTAACTTTTCTATATATCTAAATCTGTTCTAAAATAATAAGTTTATCAAAAAAGTAAAGTAGGTGGGCCTCCCTGGTGGCGCAAGTGGTTGAGAGTCCGCCTGCCGATGCAGGGGATACGGGTTCGTGCCCCGGTCTGGGAGGATCCCATATGCCGCGGAGCGGCTGGGCCCGTGAGCCATGGCCGCTGAGCCTGCGCGTCCGGAGCCTGTGCTCCGCAACGGGGGAGGCCACAACAGTGAGAGGCCCGCATACCGCAAAAAAAAAAAAAAAAAAAAAGTAAAGTAGGAAACATGAATAATATACTTACTATATAAGAGAGGAATAAACATTATATATGAGAGTAAGAGCAAATTTTAAATGAATAAAATCTGGGAAACTTGAGAGTCCCTAAATTTGTTGTTTGAAATTTTAAGCTTTTATTATATTGTTTACCTAAAATTTGATTTGAAGCACAGTTGATTCATTTCCTGTAGTCTGAGTACTTCCCAATAATTAAGGACTTAGGACTTAAGAACAGGTTGGGTGAGGTATGCATTTTGTACTGGCTTGACCTTTTTATGCATTAATAATTACTGTTGGAAACCTATTTCAAACAGTGGTGACTACACTGGGTATTCAAAAGTAAATAAGGTAAATATATGCCCTGACTTGAAGAATGTCATAGTCTAGTGGGAGAGACTGACACATAAACAGTTAAATACAATGCAATGTGAAACACGCTGTGAAAGGACAAGGGAGGGGGTGGCTAAGCTTTCTGGGCTTCACAACACAAAGTCTTAGAAAAGCCCCCATGACCCTTGTTTCTTGTTCATTGAGGTGCAAAGTCACTATTACTCAAAACCTTGCTGTTTTTCATAGCTGCTGATGTTTCAGCATCCATCCTTTCTTATGCCACAATCACTTTTTTTGCTTAATAAAGTCAGAGAATATTAATGTTGAGAGAATAAAAGGGAAATTCAAGTTTATCTATTACATCTTCCTAAATCATTCATGAGTTTCCTGGCAAAGGGCATCCACTCTGTGTATGAGCACTTTTAGGGATGGAAATCTCAATATGTTTCAGGGTAGCCTAGTCCATTGTTTTAACAATCCAATTATTCAAAATTTTCTTTAACAGTAACTCTTAATTTTGTTTCTAGTCATTTTTCATTCATTACAGACCTGCCTTTGTTTTTTCCAACCTTCAAATAGAGGACATTAATAATGTATGCATGTATGTAACTTAAAAGTTTAATTACTTTGCAGGTACACGTGGTACAATCAATTTATAAACATAATGGAAACATATTTTATGCAGTTTTAATATACCACAAATTTAATAGCTATCATTTTAGTGGCATATCATTAAATGTCATTTCCCAACTTATGGAAAGTGTGTTTCAGTTAATGGTACTAGTTCACAAACATTTTTAAGACTATCTCCAACTCAGTTTAAAAATGTAATTTTGATCAATTAAAAAAGGTGCTTTTAAATAGCACCATAAAAAGTAATCTCATGGAACTAGGTTAAAGCAAATGAAGTAGTTAAGAAATTTATCTTTTTCTTATCTGAAAAATTCATTGAAGAATATTTGTAGAGTTTAAGCACATCATTAGGAAGCATTATCATTAGGGATATGGTATGGAGAGTCAATTTAGAGTGTAGATTTATCTAGCTATCAAGGACGGTAGAATAAAAAATACTTAGGTGACTTCACTTAGGTGAAGTCACCTAACACTATTTACCTATCTATTTATCTATTTATCTTATATCCTGGAGGCTTCTAGGCAATAATATATTTGTCTTGATTGTTGCATTTATTACAAAAAGCAAAGAATGAAACCAGTAATGTATGCTGTTGTGATTTCATAAGTATTAAATAGGACGTTAATGAAAATATTAATAAAAAGAAATAGTGTGAGAGCTATCTATACATTCCTTCGTGTAATGTTTGCAGTTAGTGTTCTTAATGTCTACAAAGTTATTCAGTTTTAGTACTCCACAATGAGGGTGAAATTCTTGGCATTTAAAAGAATAATTGCACACCTCTACAAGATTAAAAAATAAATTATACTTGTTCTTAATTTGATATAAGGTTTGTTCCCAACTTTGAGTGACCAGCCCTTTATATTCCCTCAGGTGTTCTACTCCCTTGATTAATATAGAATTAAAGAATGTCAGTTGTGAACAATAAAATACTAGTAATTCTACTCATGTACTTATAATCCAAGTTAAAATTAATTTAAAATTAATTCATTCTCTTCTCTTCTTATTGCTGTCTTGCCAAACTCCTTGAACTTTACAAGTCTTTTTCACATAAGTGCTTACTTTGTCTGGTATACCCTAAGCTCTGCTTAATTTAGTTGCAATTATCTTTAATATGAATGTAGACCTTCACTTTCATACAAATTTATTCTTGTTGGCCTTATGTTATTCACTGTAGATATCTATATATCCTCTACATATACAGATATATCCCTATAGATATAGATATCTCCCCTTTAGTGAATAATATTGTGATGGTTTTTTACATGTCAACTTGACTGAATCATAGGGTGCCCAGATATTTGACTAAACATTATTTATTTCTGAGTGTGTCTATGAGGGTGTTGGTGGATGAGATTAACATTTGAATCAGTGAAGCAGATTGCCCTCCTCAACGTAGGTAGAGATCATTCAGTCCTTTGAGGGCCTGAATAGAACAGTGAGTGGCGGGTGAGGAATTTGTTTCTTTCTGCCTGATTGGATGAGCTGGAACATGGATATTCTTTGGCTTTTGGATTGAGTTTACACCATTGGCTCCCTTCGTTCTCAGTACTTTGGACTCAGACTGAATTACACATGAGCTTGAATTACACTATGTGTTTTCCTGGGTCTCTGGTTCGCAGATGGCTGATGGTGGGACTTGTCCTGTGAGCAATTCCTTGTAATGAATATATAGGATATTTTAAATATTTAAAATATTACATTCCTTATGATACATATATATGTTGTAATAATGTATATCATAGGTTCTATTGGTTCTATTTCTCTAGAGAGCGCTGACTAATACAAATATATATACATAATGGAGATCTGTCTATCTATCTACATTATCTATCTATCTATCTATCTACCTATCTATCTAACTTATATCCTGGAGGCTTCTAGGCAAGTTTGAACAGTGACTTAGATCAGTGATTTTGGTCAGAGTTTTGCAGCTATACATGTTTAGGTAAGGCCTAATGCAACAGGCTTTGTATATTGAAATCTTTAAGTTTGAAATAAACCAAAAAAAACCTTGAAGAATGGAAAAAAAGAGAAAAGAAAGGAAAATTATTGAAATCAATTTCATAAGGATGTCATAAATTTTTTTTTTTTTTTTTTTTTTTTTTTTTTTTTTTTTTGCGCTACGCAGGCTTCTCACTGTTGTAGCCTCTACCGTTGCGGAGCACAGGCTCCGGATGCGCAGGCTCAGTGGCCATGGCTTACGGGCCCAGCTGCTCCGCGGCATGTGGGATCCTCCCAGACTGGGGCACGAACCCGTGTCCCCTGCATCGGCAGGCGGACTCTCAACCACTGCGCCACCAGGGAAGCCCTTGTCATAAATTTTTAAATGGACAGAAAATTACATTAATTTTAGTGAAAATAATTATATGTAAATTATTTTAATTTTCCCTACAAGGTGAATTTGATTTTCTAATAAGAAATGAAATGAGTTTTTCTTTAAGATTGTTTTCTTTTTTTTCCCTTTTTTTAATTGAAGTATAGTTGATTTGCAATGTTGTGTTCACATTGTTTTCTAAAGACAGTCATGTACTCTTTTAGTCAAAAAAGTCAGTCATATTCCATTTACCATCAGGAATAACATGGGGAACCTGGAAAACATTGTCATAACGTTATTTTAATTTTGATTAGCTTTAGCAAAAAGTCAAGAACACTATAAAAGAGCTCAAGTTCTATGGGAAGTCTGTAGGAACCTTGGCATCAAAGGCAATGCTAGAACCTCAAGCTCACCAGGACTCTCTTCCCCTTCCATCTCCTGTTTCTATGTGTCTATTCTCAACTTTATTTTGCAGGCAGTTTCCCCCATATAGTTGGGAAGATGACCATTGTTAGCTATTCCCAGGATAGTAATTTTCTCAGAAAAGACACTGTCTCTTCCCCAGTCTGTTCAAATCAGTCCTGGATTCTGATTAGTGCACCCTGCCCCCATACCAATCTCTGTGTCCAGGAGAAATGTGCCAATTCATGTTCAACTTGTCTCAATATGTGTACCCTGAAACTAGGGGGTTGGGGAATAGGTTTACAATCAGGAATAGAAGATTGAATAAAGATATATCAGGTGGCCAAAAAAACAATAGACAGTGCATTTCATTATATATAGTAGTAGACTGAATGTAGTGTGTATAAACCTGGACTACTAAGTATGATTCTATATAAACATTTTAATAAATGCAAAATAGAGCTTGGATTGAAAAGCAGTATTGTGGTGTGGGACATTTATTGCACCAGAAATCAGAGGTCCTGGATCATGAGTTAGTCCCTTTATACTCACAGGCCTTGGATAAGTCACCTAAATGCTGAGCCTTATTTTTTTTTTAATTTCTAAAATGAGAATTTTACAAATGTAGACATTATTCTTCAAAATTTCTTTGAAAATGATACGTATGGTTCAGAAAAGCCTAAATAAAATGGTAAAGGGGAGAAAGATTTATAGACCTAAACTGTTTTATCTATCTATCTGAAATAATCATGATTATAACATTTAAAGTGATTGCTGTCTTCTCTGTAATTCTTCAATTTAGAGGCTATTGAATATGTATATGTGAGAATGAAAGCCTAAAGGTAATCCAATTATATGTTAAATTTCCTTGGTTAATAATTTTATTTCTTGCTTTAACTGTTATAGCCTTGGGACTGGAGATAGAGTTTTACAGTTTTACTCTGCTGAATTCCAAGTTTTTCTACTATGTAGAGTTTTGAACAAAATTTTGATTTCAGACTCTTTACAGGATTACTCTGAACTGTACAAAATACACCTGATCAATAAAGTAGCATTAACCTGACTTGCCCTGAAATATGCAACTTTCCATTTCCACATTTGCTAAACATGCAGAAGTCATCCATATTAGGAAATCCGAGTTGTCTTTACTCTTTCTTTGTTCCTAGTATTGATTTGTATATAGGGTAGGAAGGAGGAAAAGGTATTTTTGGTATGCTCTTCAGCTCCTTTCCCAAATACTTTATCTTATCAAATAGCCACATGCCAGCTCTTCCTTTCTGCCTGAATAACAGCTGTGGTTAGACAATTTACCTGAATGCTCACAGCTTATACAAATACCTAGAAATTCATGAAAACGTCATAAGGATTAGAGTGTTAATCTTATGGGATATGATGGACAGAGAGTCTAGAGCCAAACATCTCCCACCCTCCAAAACTTCCAGGTATGCCTTAAATATCCACTAAGAAGAGATGTAAAGGGTAGATAAGTTCATCAATAATCATCACAGAAGGAATCTTCCAAGCATTCACAATAAAGCTACAAGTACAATCCTATTAGTGTCCTTTGTTGTATTTTCAAGTGATAACTCAGGACCATTTTTCTTTCTTTTATCCTATGAGACAATATAGTGATATTTTCCTTAAACAAAAATCTACAGCTGGATTCACCTGTGTTTATATGAATGTATACCAACATAATGGTTTCTCAGTTTGCTATTTATTTCACACTCACAATTAATTTAATGACAAGAAAAGCTATACTGGTATTATAGTTATTTAACAATTAGACACATTAAACAATAGAATATATGACATCTTTACAGTCATGGGCATTTTCCCAAGAGTGTCTAGTACAATGAGGAAAATACAAGAGAAAACCCAGCATTGGGTTCACAGGAACCTGGTTTTAAATCATGGCACTATTACTTTCTAGCTTTTTGATGTATGAAATTTATCTACCTTTATAAATGTATACTTTTTAATCTGTGTAATAAAGATAGCATAATAGTATCATGTGATTTGTTAAGAATATAATATACTGTCTAGACTGCTAATTTTCTTCTTTCCCTTTCTAGTCCTCTTATACAGGACCCAACCATCTTTTACTGATTTGTTCCTGAATAATTTCTTAATTATTATTTTAAATTTAGAGAAAAAGTTTCTTATATTTATGTGCAGTCTTTATATTAAGGGGTCTTATTTTATCACTTAGCATGCATCAGTGAAATTACCTCCTTAAAAGGGTGCTATGAATTCTGATAAATTTAGGCATACTTTCTTGTAATTGAGAACTCATGAGGTGAAAATGTCCTTCTTGAATAACCTCAGACTGTACATCTGAAACCAAGTTTCTCAATGGAATTGCATGTCTGATTGAGAATGGGAGGTAATTAGTGAGTTCTTTCTATATTTTACTATTATCATAACAGAACATTTTTTAGTTCCTTACACGTCATTTTGTCTAAAATTAGTATGCTCACTCATGCCTCAGAAATTCTCTGTGTTGTCCCTTGGGATGAAAGAGATAGAATTATGTGATATGTGTAAACAGGGATTAATTTAATCTTAGGCATATCCACACTTTGCAGTGTGAGTGAGGTTTGCAGAGGATTATAAATACAGTGAGTTAGATACAGCTTGACATCTTGTTTTTTGAGACTCATACTTTTTAAAAGCTTTTCAAAATCACTTATTAATTTTTGGTATGCAAAATTGCATGGGAAAAAAATAAAAATTGAGCAACAAGTCAAGTTTACTTTGGATTGAATGTTAAAAATGTCTCTTACCTATTGGAATAGGAATTAGGTTTTATGTGATTCTAAAAGGCATGTGTCTTCTTTGCAAAAGGGCAATTGTCTTGCTTAGAGATGCATGTTGAAACGATGCTCATAACCTGGAACATTTATTCATTTTGATTCCCAGCATTGTTCGTCATTGGACTGGGCAGCATTTATTTGGTGGCACCCTATGAACTCTAAAGTACATAAGTTTAATGGCAGGATTGTGTGTGGAGAGATTGGCAGAGAGAAGCCCAGCATACATCATGTGGCTAGAAATGATATAGTAGGAAGTCACAAGCCATCATACTCATTGTAGGTTTAAGCTTTAGCTATTTCTGTGGTTAAAAAAAATATTTGGGGTAGATTGGACTTTATCCAAAATCAATTTACAGCTCTCAAATTTTTTTTAAAGCCTTCACAGAGGGAGACATGAGTTTGGCACCTCTATTAGAGCTACACTTCTGGGAATATCAGGAATCGACATATTGGTTTAATAAAGGGTAAAAAATTCAATCAATGCAACATCAGTGTTTGGCATGGAATAGAGTAAGTTGGTGATTTTCTTTCAGAAAGCTAATAGCAAGGTAGTGTTAACTCCTAGGATCTTGACAGGTATTAGAAATTGGATTGTATAAAAGAAAGGAAGATATAATGTAAATAATAGAGATCACATCTGTTTTCAGTATCTCTAGGGTGAAAGAGTAGAAACACTTGAAGTTGTTAAAAGTCTTGACTAGTCAAGGCATAGAGGAAAGGAGTGTGGACCATAAAGGGTTATAGCTTCCATAGATCCAGGACATCAAAAAGAACAGCAATACTACATGTGCAGCATAAATGGATTCAGTTGTCTGTGACTATGAGCACAAGCTGTCTGTGATTAGAATCAAAACTATCCTATCACAGCTGGAATCATTAGAATGGTCTTGGGTGGGATTTAGAATGGGGAAAAAATCTAAATTTGAATCTCAAGGCTGTCTTTCAAATTACAGAAAGTCCTTAGAGACTTGCCTCTGATGGAAAATTGTACAAACTAGAAAAGAAACCATGAGTTTGACTACGGGTGTACTGAAAACATAACACTCAGTCATTATTTAGGTTTAATTTTAAAGGATCAAATTGAATGATTCTTGAATGATCTTATTAAGAGTCTAAAGCTCTAGATAGGAAAATGTGGTTTGTGAAAAGTTTTCTGAAAAGAACATTTTCATGTATATGCATTTAAAAAAAGTAATATAAGAAATATTTAGGGCATAAATTGAGTAAAGAGTTAAAAACTTTGTCATGATCATAAAAACTCATTCTTGTTTTAGTAAAGGGATTCTCCATATGGTTTATTAAAATTTTTTCCTTAATTAGTCACTATTTAACCTTTACTATATTCTATATATCTCATTCTTTAGATCTGTAAAAACTAACATCATACCTCTCTGGCTATTTTGGCTTTATTCTAAGTGGATTTCTTCCTTTTATTTTATTGCTATCCAAAATTTGGGACCTTTGTTCTCTTGATGTCATTACTTTAGCAGGTGCTATGCCGAGGTTTTAGCTACCAAGCTTTGTTCAGAGGCAAGGAAAAATATGTGTAATGGCTAAATTGCAGACCAGGCACCTGCCGTCAAATACAGTCAACATAGAATAAATCACTTCTGCCTGTGAATCAAAATTTTAACTTCCCCTTGGCTGTCTGCAGAGCATAGCACAGCACCTGAGACATCATTATGGGGATGCTTTTGTCAAAGTACACCATTGCCCTTTGATATCAGATGCCAAAGCATTTATGCCATACCTGGGATTTGTAAGATTCTCCTTGAATATTGGTTTATATAATCATGGTATAGTTTATTATTATTTGCCTCTTACCCATTATTTCACATTTTCTACTAAGTTTAATGAGAGAGTTTTTGGCTATACAAATATCCCTCAAAAAAATAAGTAATATGTTTTGCTAAATAGATTGTATGAACCTCACCCAGTTCATGAAATAAGGAAAGTCAGTTGGCAAAAACATACTAATTTCAAAATGTATGTAAAATAACTCTTTTATGCCAAAGCAGAATTGTATGCCTTGAATTGAGCCACATAAAATAATGATGATAATTCAATTCTGATTAACACCATTTAGGCATCTACTACATGTAAATCCCTTTTCTAGACATAGTGAGACTTAAATGATGGATAAGAGTCAACCCTCCCCTCCAGAAATTTATAATCCAATGTGGTCAAGGAGAATAATATATACATACTGATATGCATGTTTAAAGGCAAATAATTTAAGTGCTATAGTACAGAGGTTCTCAAATTTTATTCCTTGGATCAGCAGCACCAGCATCACTTGTGAGCTTGTTAGAAATGCACATTTTAGTTAGGTTGCGTCTCAAATCCTTGAACAATGTGGGGGTTAGAGGCAACAATCCCCCGCTCAGTCAAACAACCTAAGTGTCCATCATGGGATGAATGGATAAAGAAGATGTGGCACATATATACAATGGAATATTACTCAGCCATAAAAAGAAATGAAACTGAGCTATTTGTAGTGAGGTGGATGGACCTAGAGTCTGTCATACAGAGTGAAGTAAGTCAGAAAGAGAAAGACAAATACCATATCCTAACACATATATATGGAATTTAAGAAAAAAAATGTCATGAAGAACCTAGGGGTAAGACAGGAATAAAGACACAGACCTACTAGAGAATGGACTTGAGGATATGGGGAGGGGGAAGGGTAAGCTGTCACATACAGCTTTTAACTTCCCCAAAACTTAATTACTAATAGCTTACTGTCGACCAGAAGCCTTACCTGTAACATGAACAATTGATTAGCACATATTTTGTATGGTATATGCATTATATACTGTATTTTTACAATAAAGTAAGCTAGAGAAAAGAAAATGTTATTGAAAAAAATCATAAAAAAGAAAAAAAAAATTATAGTACTGTACTATTTTTATCAATAACAGAAGTTCATATCATCTGTTTACAAGATGAATCATCTGTCAGTACCTATATCAATGTCATCTCCTATGATACAAAACACTGTATGTTATATATGTTACTAACATTGGAAATCAAAAATGAAGAGATAATGTGAAAAATAAATTCATATTTTCTTACAGACATCATGCATTGATAACAAAGAAGCAGCAATGTGATTGCTTTATGGTAGCCTAGTGTAATCAATATGATTGCTTCACAGTAGCCTGGCCTATACCCTAATGAATTAATCATTATAAAATTTTGTGGCATACAGTATTATAGTCATATTCATAATACTGTATTGAAACTTTGTTACATTTTTAAAAAACCACTTACCTGTGATGATAGGCTGATATGCAGTTTTTCCAGTTATGAGAGAGAGACATACTATGCAGCAATGTAATTCTTTGAAGGAAAGTTATGAAATAGTAAGAAAACTAATACATTATTAATTCCATATTAAATATCACTCACTTTATGCCCATGTAAGGATAGACTATCCACTTCAATTCAAGCCTTGCACTTGATGTTCTGAGCAGTGAATGCTTAGATGATGATGATGATGATGACACGAAAACATCTCATACAGTTCTTGCTGTAGTTATTAGATTTTCACATGAAGACAGTCACACACACGAGAGACGAACATGTTAACAGTATGGCATGATTATTTACTATCCGTTAAGTAGAAATGGATCATCATAAAAGTACTCATCCTCATCTTCATGTTGAGTGGGCTGAGGAGGAGGAGGGAGAGGAGGGATTGGTCTTGCTGTCTCAGAGGCGGGAGAGGTGGAAGAGGTTGAGGAGTTAGAAGGAGCGGTCGGTGAGGCAGGCACACTCAGTGTAACTTTATGGACATACATCATAATTTCTGTCTGACGTTTTTGGTTTTTCATATCTCTAAAAATATTTCTGTATGGTACCAATTCTTCCACTGTTTGCTTTCATTGCAGTGCCTGTATCATAGAAGGGTCCATGTCATAAAAGAAGTCAAAAGAAGTCTTGAAAAATCAGAACCATTTTGCCAGATTCTTTTTTTTTCCCACAGTGTGTATATTCTTTTTTTTTTTTTTTTGGAGTATAATTGCTTTACAGTGTTGTGTTAGTTTCTGCTCTATAGTGAAGTGAATCAGCTATATGTATACATATACGGGTGGAGCTTAGGCGGGGGCGGGGTCTAGGGTGCGGGGACCGGTCTTAGGCTCAGGACCCAGCTGGAAAAGGCCTTGGGGGTGGGGCCTAGGTGGGGCAGTGTTTAAGCATGGGGGGGCCTCGACTTAGGGCCTTCACGGGCAGTGGGGAAAGGCAGCATGGCCTGAGGTGGCCTCGAAGTGTGGAGTTTGGAGGTAAGTCCCTGGTTGGGGGTGGGGAGCGAGGCTTAGGCTCAGCATGGCTGGAGGGAGCCTCTGAGGGTGGAGGATTAGGCCCAGGAGCCCAACAGGCTCCCCAGTGCCCAAGTGGGCATGAGACATGCTCCCTTCTGTTCCTCTGCTATCCCGAGGGTCTCCCCGTCCCTGTTGATCCCCTAACCATGGGTTGGCCCCACTGGGTGTGGGAACCCATCCCCTCCCCCAGCCGCCCCTCAGGGGCACCAGTCCCATTGGTCTGGCCTTTACTTTTGCTCTCCCTTCCCTCCCTCCTTCTCCCTCAGGACCCACGAGGCTGGAGGGGGCCTTGGTGGGCAGAGGGTCAGGCCCAGGATCTCAGCAGCCTCTCTGGGGCCCAAGGTAGCTGGCCACGCTACCTTCTGATCCTCTGCCCTCCCAACAGTCTCCCCCCCCTTTCTCCCTCTGGGTGTGGGAACACTTGCCATGCCCCAGCCGCCCCTCAGTGGGCCCAGTCCCATCCTGCCTCCACTTCTCCTCCCCCATTTCTCCCCCCATGTCCAACCCGGTCGCTCAGGGGTTCCTCCCGTCCCCTAGGTAGGTGCCCTAGTTGTGCGGAGACATGAACTCTGCATCCTTCTAGTCTGCCACCTTGACTCCAACCCCCTGCCAGATTCTAATGTCAATTTGTTTTGTGGCACTGTTTCTCTTCTTTGTTATCGTCGGCACTGGTTTGGAAGCACTCATCTCTATCAAGTCATCTTTTATTAATTCCTCTAATGTGGTATCTGTTAGCTCTTGAATTTCTCCAAGATTCTTATCTTGAAACCCTTCACCACCCACCCTTTATTTGTCATATCTTTTGTGATTTCCTTGTTTGTCTCTGTACTAAACATTTGAAGTTATACACAACATCTGGACACAGTTTTCTTCAGTAGGAATTTATTATTTGGGGCTTAATGGCTTTCATGGCTTTTCTTTAACAACAATGGCATCTTCAATGGTGTAATCATTCCAAACTCTCATGATGTTCTCTCTGTCAGGGTTCTCTTCCATAGCATTGACAATCCTCTTCATAGAATATTGTGGGTAATGAGCCTTAAAGGTCCTTATGACTCCCTGATCTAGACTAGGACATTTTCATCTCTATTAAAAACCTGTTCAGGGAGATACCCTTTCTCCTCAGTGATTTTCTTAATCTGGGAACTCGTCTGCTGCCTCTTGGTCAGCAGAAGCTGCTTCTTCAGTTATCTTAACATTTTTTAAGCCAAATCTCTTTCTAAAATTATCAAACCATCCTTTGCTGGTGATAGGATTTCTCCAGCTTTAGATCCTTCTTCTTTTGCTTTAAGTTGTAATATAATGACTTTGCTTTTTTTCAAATCAATTAGAGCCTATAAGTATGCATTTCTTATGGCAATTCTGCACTCACATAAAAGCTGCATTTTCAATACAAGGTATTTCCAAAAAGTGTAAGGTTTTTCTGCCTGCTGGCTCAGCTGCAGTGACAACTTCATGAATTTACTTTCCTTTCTTTACATTGGTCTTTACACTGGATTTATTTGTCTTCAAATGGCAGGCAACCACAGCTGCAAACCTCAATCTATAGTACACATCAAGCAGTACACCTTTTTGCTGTAATGTCATGCCTCTGCTTCTTGATGGTACTTCCAGCATCACTAGTGGCACTTGGTGTGGGTCCCATGGTGTTATTCAGTTTACGGTATTGCACTAAACACAGTGAGAAATACACAAGATCACTTTTTTACTGAAATACACAGTTTATTGGAGAGAACTGCTCATGCAGAGATGATTCATGTCACATGGCATTTAAGCAGATACCCATAACACTTGAGCTCACTGCAATAGTAACAGGAGGTGGCTATGAAATTATTAGTGATACAGTATGTACTGCAGTTAATTTTATTCAGTTATGATTTAATGCTGCATCTTTATATTTCTCTCATCTGCAAATGGCTCCACGTACAGTCTGTAACTATGCATAAGTTTTGATAATTTTAACTTTTTGTAGTAGATTTGTATATATTTTATGATAGTAAATGATAAAATAGACTAGTATCTACATATATTTTATGCATTCATGACATACCTAACTTTTTCTATTTTTTCTGATATTTCCAGGTTACACAGTTTGCAAATTTTTTTCAAACTGTCACAAATTTCCAAAACAGTTTCCAATATATTTATTGAAAAATATTCACATGTAAGTGGATCCACACAGTTCAAACCCGTGTTGTTCAGGGGTCAACTGTAATTCACAAAGTGGAGGGTGAGGCCTAGAAATCTGTTCTGACAAACCCTCAAGATAATTTTGATGTGTGAATCAGTTTGAGAATCACATTTATAAAAAATACATTCAGTATGTAAGAGAATGAGTTCTTTTCTATCGAAGGAAGATAGCTTGGGGAGGTAGTTTTGAACCAGACTTTCAAGGGAAAGTATTAAAGAATAAAGGTTTACTGAATATCCCCCTATGTGCCAGAATATTCATTTATATATTACAATAATCTATGAGGTTAGTTTTGCTTTCTAGAAGAGGAAATGATCACAGATGTTAATGAAATTGTCCCAGGTCACACACGTAACTAGTGACCAAGACAGGAATTGGAACTAGATATATTCAGATATCATTGAGAAGAATATAAGTCGACCCTTGAACAACACAGATTTGAACTGCATGGGTCTGCTTATATGTGTATTTTTTTCTTTTTTTAAAATTTTGATTATTTTTTTATTGAAGTATAGTTGATTTGCAATGTTGTGTTAGTTTATGCTGTATGGCAAAGTGAGTCAGTTATACATAAACACATATCCCCTCTTTTTCAGATTCTATTCCCATATAGGTCATTATAGAATATTGAATAGAGTTCTCTGTACTATACAGTAGGTTCTTCTTGGTTTTCTATTTTATATACAGTAGTGCATAAACATATTTATTTCTCTAAATACATACTACATTACTACATGATCTGACATTAGTTGAATCTGTAGATACAGAACCACAGGTAGGATACAGAGGAACTGCATATACTGAGGGCCAGCTGTAAGTTATATGCAGATTTTCCATTTTCAATTGTGCGGAAGGTTGGCGCCCCTAACCCCTGTGTTGTTCAAGGGTCAAGTGTATAAGAAAGAAAATCTTGCTCAGATATAGTTACATGAGTCTCATGGGGATTGTAGTAGGCAGATTTCTAAGTTGACCCCCAAGATTCCAGCTCCTGGTATTTACACATGTTCTCTCAATTATTTAGTCAAGTAGTATCTGGACACTGCTCTACAAGGATTTAAGAGAAGTAATTAAGATTCAAATCAGTTGTTCTTAAGATAGGGATATTATCTGGATAGATCTGACCTACTCACATGAGATGGTTAAATGTGGATCAAGAGGCAGAGAAAGATAAAATCAGAGATTTGAAGCATGAGAAGGATTCAGTGCAGCCTTGCTGGTTTGATGATGAAGGGGGCCATTTGGCAAGGGATGCAGGTAGTCTCCAGTAGCTGGGAGTGGCCCCTGGTTGACAACTAGCAGGAAATGCGAAACTCATTCATATAGTTACAAAGAAGTGTATGCTGTCCACAACGAGTTAGCTTGATAGAGCTCCCTGAACCTCAGATGGGAATCTGAACCTCATATGGGAATCACAGCCTCAGCTGAAACCATGATTTTGGCCTGGTGAAATCCTGAGTAGAGGGTCCAGCTAAACTGTACGCAGATTCCTGACCCACAGAAACTGTGAGGTAATAAGTGTTTTGCCTTAGTACTTTAGTCCACAGAGTTTGTGGTAATTTGTTATGTGGTAATAGAAAATTAATACAGATTTTGTCATCAGAAGTGATGTGCTGCTATAATAAATACCTAAAAATGTGGGGAGTACACACTTGGAACTGGGCAGTGGGGAGAGGATTGAAGAATTTTGAGGAGTATGGTAGAGGAAACCTAGATTTCCTTGAATAGACTGTTAGGAGAAATTTGGACATTGAAGACATTGATGGTGAAGACTCAGAAGAAAATGAGGAACATGATAGAGAAAGCCTAAACAATTTAGCCTTGGACAGATTGTCAGTAGAAATCTGAACTTTACAGTGAGGGCTCAGAAGAAAGTGATGCATATGTTATTGAAAATTGAAGGGAGGGGGATTCTTGTTATGTAGTAGAAGTATGCTTAGCAATATAGTATTCTACAGCTATGTGGTAAGTAGAGCATTTAAGCAATAAACTTGGATGTGTAGCTGAGGAAGTTCCAAGCAAAATACCAAAGGTTCTGCCTAATTTCTTCTTGCTGCTTACAGTAAAATGTGAGAGGGGAAAGACAAATTAGGGGAAAATGGTTAAACAAAAATAAAGACTTGATTTGCGAGATTATCAGCTTATCTGTATGGCAAAATATTATAAAATTAAGATACTATTTACAAAATATTGCACAGAGTAAAGGCCAAGGGTGTGGCTATACAACCTTTTGCTAAAACCTTAGAAAGATAAAAAAAATTAGTCACACAGCAGGTTCTTTTAAGAGATTAAGGGTGTGCCTCATAGATCTTCTGAAACAAACCAGAGTAGCTCTAGGAAGCTCAGTCATCTCACCAGGAGATGACTGAGAAGCAAAAAAAAAAAAAAAAAAGCTTGGAGTGAAACCTGATGCAATACTATACAGATCAATATGTTTCTTGAGAAAATTATATTAACAGAAGATTTCCAGGTTGGTTGGATTATAGAAGACAGAGAGAGAATGAAATGAAAAGAGGCTGTCATATACCCCAAATTCTACTGTTGAAAGCAAGCTAATAAAACCACTTAGCTGGAAGGATGACTCAGAAAGTGAAACCAAGAGCCCAGACAATGGAGCTGAGAGCTAGGGAGAATCATTCCCAGGCCTTGAATCATAATCAAGAAACTCTGGATGGACCTAGAGTCTGTCATACAGAGTGAAGGAAGTCAGAAAGAGAAAAACAAATACCATATGCTAACACATATGTATGGAATCTAAGAAAAAAAAAAAAAGTTCATGAAGAACCTAGGGGTAAGTCAGGAATAAAGACACAGACCTACTAGAGAATGGACTTGAGGATATGGGGAGGGGGAAGGGTAAGCTGTGACAAAGTGAGAGAGTGGCATGGACATATATACAGTACCAAACGTAAAATAGGTAGCTAGTGGGAAGCAGCCGCATAGCATAGGGAGATCAGCTCGGTGCTTTGTGACCACCGAGAGGGGTGGGATAGGGAGGGTGGGACGGAGGGATACGCAAGAGGTATGGGAACATAGGTATATGTATAACTGATTCACTTTGTAATAAAGCAGAAACACACCGTTGTAAAGCAATTATGCTCCAATAAAGATGTTAAAAAAAAAAAAAGAAACTCTGGATCGATTTTTCATGACTGGATTTCAAAATTGTGTTGGCCCAATTTTGGGGGCCAAATGACTCCTTTTTACCTTGTGTTTTCCTCATTTTTGAAATGGAATGTCTGTAATTTTTATCCTATGCCAATTCCACCATTATAGGTTATGAGTGCATGTAACTTGGGTATGTAACTTTAGTTTCCCACATTCACAGATGGAAAGTAATTGTGACTCAGGATGAATTATTACGAGGAATTTGATCAGCTCTTATTTAGATCATTTAGATCATGAGATTTAGATTTCGATGATGAAATTTTAGACTTGAGCTAGTGCTTTAATAGGATGAGTTTTTGGGGAAGTTCGGGAAGGGGTGAATGTGTTTTGCATTTGGGAGGGAAATGAATCTTTGGGGACCAAAGGACAGACTGTGTTAGGCAGGATTTTAAGATGGCCCCCAAGATTTCTGGTCTTTGGGGTACACTCTCTTTCTAATGGTTATTCAATCAAATGCTCATGTAGCTACTGCTTGTGAATGGGTTTTTTTCCCCAAGTAATTAAGGTCCCAAATTAGTTTTCTTCTAAACTACTTGGCAAAAAAGTAGTTTTTGAAAGTAGCTTATTTGCTGAATTATAGTTGTTTTGAATAATGAAGCCAAATAATTGATAGAAACTGACCAATGTTCTACTAAATTAAATATCATTTGCTTTCTTTCATGTCCTTCCAAATTGTCACATAAATTACCTCACTTCAAGAGAGTCCCTTAATATGTCACATGAAAACATAATCATTGCTTCTGGTTATTATTTTGTCTGAATAATCTGCTTTATCTTCCATTCACTTATAGGTCACCATCATTAAGCCAAAATGACTTTGTCCTTTTTTTCCTTTTCTTTTTTGTTTCATGTCATTGTCCTTGGAATTCACCAGAGTTATTTTAACTTAAGAATATCTAGTTTTTGACAATATTTTATGCTTCCTCAGATTCTATCTTAATTTCATTGTATACCTTTATGTATTAAGATAAACAGTGTCAGTGCTTTATTTTAGCCTATCTTTGGTGGTTCAGAATTTTGGGGCATGCATTAAAATAGATATACCATGTTTCTATTGTATTTGTAGTAGTCAGTGCTAATAAAAGGGCTCTCATGCAATAAAAATTTGACCTTTCTAGGTATAACAGAGATACAGTCCATATCCATCTCATACATAAACATAGTGCCAGCCAAAAAATAAACCCTTGTTGTCCTGAATTCAGCCATTAAATCTGTCACCACATGAATTGGTGACTACACTTTTTTCTGCTGAAAGATCCATCAGTGGAATGGACTATCAGTTTAAATTTGACTGAATTTAAACCAGATGACCTTTATAAAAGCCTTGTGGACACTGTTGGGGAGGAAAACAAGAGAGTAGCATAGAACTTCAACTGCCACATTATATACAATAGCTGATTTTAACGACTTTAAGTACCACATTTCAGATTGATTTAGGCTTTCTCGAATGTATGCCTGGGAATTTCACTTTAGCAAAGATGTGGTTCTCAAAATCACATGGTGACATTTATTTTCCACATGAAACCCACCTGAAGAGGGTTTTCATTTCAAGCTAAACTTCACATTTTCATTTGGTTTGAATTCTCTCTGTGAAGTTAAAGTTGTTTGAACCTTACTATAATATTGTTGGTAATACTAGATTTGATTCTGTTAAACTGTGTGAGCCCTATTGTGGAATAGAGTTGATCTTCTCTGCAGTGTGAATGAGGTATTGGCAGTTTCTGATGTAGGAACAAATTCATTGCTGAGAGAAGCAGATTTAGAGGGCGAAAGAAGTGAGAGAGAGAACTCTAAGATAATTTGATTATTAAAAATTTCTTCTTAACCAGGTTCATCAGCTAAAATAGAACTAATAGCTATTGATATCCTAAACTTATTCAGAATCTTACCAAATGGACATTTTCTAAATTTTATGTTTTTTACCTCTACAATTAATATTCTTTGCTTTGAACAAAATGTGATCTTGTTATTATCCTTTTGGAGAAAGGATATCTATGTATCTATATACATAGATACACATATATACACATTCTTTCTGTTTCTCATGTGGACTCTGAGACAGTCCTAGAAATGTCAGCAGACCTCCTGGAGGCAGGAAGTAAGGCTCATTTCAGTTTCAAACTATATTAATTCTGAATGAAATCAAGCCTATTCTCACGTTTATTATGGCAACCTGGTCCAAGTAAAAGTTGCAGATTTTAATAAGGGCATTTTCATTGGTTTCCTTCCATTCTCACAAACTCATAAATCAATTCCTGTCAGCCATTACAGATTTGTCAGTTCTTATGAGTAAATATGACAGCCAAATACTATTTAAATCTATAAAATTATATTTGTTAGTGAGCTAAACACAATTTTGGCCTCAATGACACACTCTTTGTTTCTTTGAGTTTATTTTTTTCCAGCTCATTTAAACTATCTGAAGAAACTGGAAAGAGTGTACTCAAATGGAATATATATTTAGATACCAGCAGAGTATATATTTCTTTGAACAGTCTAGCAAAAAGTAAAATTAAAAATCATGATAAAGAAAGGGAAAACAAGATTTTTTAAAGAAAAAAAGTTTACATGTGAACTATTTTGTAGAAACAAATAACTTGATATCTTTAAATTTACACTTCAAATCCTTAACACCTTTGCATATACATGGTAAACATTAATTCCTGGGTAATAAAAATGTGATTTAATACCACATCTACAGCTTTATGCATATTCCAAAAGTCTCAGCAGACTAATTAGAGGTATCACATTTTATGGAATGAGCATTCCTTATTTTCTTGGCCTCTAACTACTGTGTAAAATTTAAATAAAGGATATATTTCTCCAGCAGAGAGAAGGGTGGAGAAAATGCTAGATAGAACTGCCATCAGGCTAATAAGGTGAATGTTTTGGGTCTATAATTTTTGCACCAACAGAAGTTCTTTAGAAGGGTCACAGTGAGAAAGCAATGATAATCAGATAAGTAAGATATTTGAACATTACAGAATTTATGACAGTATCCAAGACAGTCACACCTCAGGCCAACTGAATAGATGTTAAGAAACGGTCAATAGTACTAATTTGTGCCTATTCTTACTGACAGTCATGTAGCTCTGTAATTGAAATGCTCTGTAACAGTTTTCTACCTAAATTTTAATGATGCCCTTTATAATTCTCTTTTTAATGCAGTTCCTGAACTTTAGAAAGGTTCTTCACTGCCAAATGTCAGTTCATTGTGAAGTGCTGCCTTGGAAAAACTCTTGCTTTAAAAAAAAAAAAAAGTAGCATTGTTCATGATGTCTGATGAAAATCGCATTGTCCAGTCATGTGCTAAAATTGTTGATTAGTCCTCTCTTACTGTAAAAAAAGGCAAAAAAAAGATCACTTAAAACTAACAGTTTGTTTTCAGATTTAAAAAATGCCATTTATAGAATATATGAAAAGAATATTTTTAAAAGAATACTCTCAGTTAATTTATTAAATGGCACAAGACTGTCATAAACAACAATTTCATAGTTACTTAATTAGAGAACTCTAGTAAAGAATTATTATCCTAACAGTTACTGTTAAAAATTACTGAATAAAATTCACTGATCATCACTTTCCACCAAATTCATACCTTCTGGGAAAAAGTTTTCTCTTTTTCTTGTATATTTTGGAATCATAAGACCCCCTCTGCCCATCCTGTTTTTCTGATCTATAATGCAAAATCATGTGAAACTAGAATTCCTGAGATATACAAGTTAATACTTTAATTTTAATTTGATAAAAGGGATGCTTGAAGAGCAGAAAGAGACCACCAGGAGTTTTCAGAGTAAATAAATTATTTATATTAACTTTGCTATTATTTTTCGATTTGATGGCATGTGGACAGTTTTGTAACCTGGGTTCTGCACTGAGAAAATACAGTTTAAATTTAGTTGGACAGATTGAATAATGTTCATCTTTTGGACATCTGGATATTGATTAAAATTAAGATCTCTAATACTAGGAGATCAAAATTAAAAGCCAACTACAGTTTTATTTATCATTTTAGGAAGAAGTTTTAGTATAATGTATTGTCTTTAAACCTACTTAACAGTCGTGTCTATTTACAAACTTACTGAAAAAGGTAATGTGTCTCAAGATTTACAGCTTTGAAGAGATTAGGACTTTTAGATTTGCTTTTTTGTGGAACTCTGTCAGAAGTCATTTATGGGCAAATTATTCTGATTAGGAATAGACTGTTTCTCAGCACTGTCATAAAATAAATCTAAATGTCTCAGCTGTTTCTGGTCCAGCGACAACCTCATTAAAGAAACACCACACAGTTGCTAGGTTGGCAGCCTCGATTTTGAACCCCAGTCTAGGCCGCATGTAAAAGAGAATAAATTGCCTTCTTATTCCTCTAAAGGTCCATAGTGCTTATAATTTAGGATTGAGAGGCACTCTGAGAACAATGTCCAGAAGCATGAACTACTTCTCCCATAAGAGTATGATACCTGTGAAACAGATGTCATTAACTACAATTCTCAATTTTTCATGTTTGACAGGCAAAGCCAAATATTTTAAGAATTATGTAACTATTCTTAATAGGTAATAAGTGAAAATACTCCCAAGTTAAATTTCATTTCCCAGTTTCAGAGGACTTCATTACCCTTAGTAAAACTAATAATCGTAATGTGAGCGGAAAAGAAAAAACCTGAATTTGAAAGCTCCAGACACTAAAAAATTAAGATTTCCATGGGGTTTTAATAATGTCATAGATCAACTACAATGCTTTTCTGTGGTGCTGATTCCAGAATATAGTCTCTATTAGCTTATGTTTTAAGCCTAGAGAATCCCTTAGGGTTTGAAAATATGAGAAACTCGCCCTGTCAGAATGTAGACCACTTAGAAGTAAATGTTCAGCACCAAATTTACCCTTATTTTTTAAATGTGGCTTTTGGAGTAGTTGTTTACTACTTATTACGATATCTCAAACTGTCATTCGTGCTGACCTGCTTTGAAAATGTGGAAAATTATGTATGTCTCAGAGCTAAGGGAAAATACCCGAAGTGAATGAAATAATATATTTTGCCGTAAAATTCCATTATAAAAAATGAACAAATTAATTACCTACACACATGCCATGGATTTACAGGGTAAAGAGCAGACAATGAACAAAGTACCTGTGCATGATGATAATTTTACAAATTTATGTAGAGTTTATATAAAGTTTTATGTTAATAAATTGACCTCGATGACTTTATCCTCTTCATCATAATGACAGAATTGCTGGACTGAGTCAGACTTTTGAGAAAGCTTTTACTATTTTGATTGTTTGTTCAGAAGAGGAAGAAAATGTTCAGTTCAGTTCAACAGACATTTAATGAGCACTTAGTCTGTTGCACCCTCCTTGTGGGACTCTGAGGTGCACAGCAAAGAAAACAGAGTTTCTAATGCAGACTTCCTTATAGTCAAGAGGAACTTATATATTTATCTAAATATGATTGCATATTCAACTCTTATAGACTTTCCAATGAAGAACAATAACAACAAAGATCAAAGCAAACTAAACAAAACAAAGCTCTGAAAAGGTTGTACCAAACATAAAACCATTAGTAGTTTCACCATAAACATTTCCTTTTCTTTCTCTGATCCTCTCTTCGCTGTAACTTTCTCACTCCATAAATAAAATTACTTAAAATTTTTCCAGTTGAGAAGCAGAAGATATGAAAATTAGGTAATTGGTCTGGGCTTTCCAGAAGCCTTTAACAGGTGTGGGAGAAGGAATCCAGGCCTCTGACATTTTATTTAGTGGAAGAATTGAAATTAGAAGACTGTGCCCAAGTCTGGCCCCAATACCTCCTATTTCTGTAACCTGCATGACTGCATAACCTGCATGTTTCTGTAAGCTGCATGACTTTGGAAAAGTCACTTAGATTTGTAGCACCTTAACTCATTGACCTGTAAAACGGACTATAATACCTTTCCTTCCTGCTTTACTAGGATTGAAATGATGAATAAATGAAATAATACACATGAGCAAACACAATTAGATACCTTCAGTTTTGTCATTAATAGATTTTAATGCAAAATATCTCCCAGATAGTAAATATTTCTCATATTAAGAAATGCCAAAAATTCTGAATGGTCAAAAATGGGTACATTTAGTTATTACTTTTAATAAAGTAATTATTTTTAATAAATTTAGATAGTTAAAGTGATATTTTCACCTATGCATATTCTCAAAAACCAATATTTTTTTTCTTAAAAAAGCTCATAATCCCAGTCAGTCCTCAAAGCATCCTGATTCATGCTTTAAAGATTTTCTTTTTCTTTTTTTATATTCTTTTCCATTATGGTTTATCACAAGATATTGAGTATAGTTCCTTGTGCTATGCAGTAGGACCTTGTTGTTTATCCATTCTAAATGCAATAGTTTGCATCTGTCAACCCCAAACTCTCAGTCCATCCCTCTCTCCCTGCCCCCCGCCTTGGCAACCACAAATCTGTTCTCTATGTCTATGAATCTGTTTCTGTTTTATAGATAGGTTCATTTGTGCCATATTTTAGATACTACATGAAGATTTTTTTAAATTTCAAATCAAATGTTGATATTATAAAGATTTCTACCAACAGAATTAATCATTCTACAATCTGATTGGCAAAGTTTGGGCTTTAGCAGTGGAAGTTAAACCCTGCAAATGGAATGGTCCTTCGAAGAAACTTCAATGCCAAAGCATTGTTGGTGTTGTCAGAGAACAGAAACATTGAAGGGAAGCCAAAGCATTTAATTCCAAAGCTGGAGAGTGTATTCTAATCACTGGATTTAAGTCAGTTATCACTCTAGCTATTATTTGAAAAAGATATATATCACCAAGGTAATAAATATATAAATTAGAGTTCCTTGATCACCTTGATCAAAAGAAGAATAACATATGCTAAAATCTTAATTATTATGATTTTAGAGGTCACAAAATTTGTAAGGTCTGGGATGATACATATTTGCTATATTATCTCAAATGATTAGCCCTGTAGACACTGGTTTGTTCTTACAATTGAATGTGATTAAGCTAGAATTACAGTTATATTTCTCTTTGGATAGAGATCAGTGTCCATCCATTCTGAAAGTCAAGATGCAGTTTCTAGACACTTTTTGATAGTTTTGAATGAAGCAGTGGGAGTTGTTGCATTTGCCTATCCACGTGCCCCCCCCAAAGGCTTCACAAAACAGCAGAAGACAAACTGCCATCAGTGAGTGAAAGAAATTTCACAGATATAAAGAAATTATGAGGATATGGGTCAAAGGGTCAACTGATGTTTGACTTATGAATGTTGTTTGGGAAATTCCAAAGGAGTGAATTCATGTGAAAACTCCTACCTTGAGCTTTTCTTTCAAGATATGTCAGTGGGTTCTTTTAGACAATGAATAGAAAGAAAAGGAAAGATCAGAAAAGGTCACATTTGCTTTGGATCTGGGAAGAGATTTTTATCAGAAGAGAGGAATTCTGACAAAATTCAAAAAACAACAACAACAAAAAAGAAGAATGCTGGTTTGATAGCACAGTTCCTGCACACTAGGTTGCCATGTCTGAGTGAGAGTGATTTACTAACATGAAGGAACATTGATTGGGACAGGTGGTTAGAGGGTGCAAATGGCAGGTATGGTAAAGGTAGAAGCTGAATAGTAATTGCCCATAGGATTGTATCCCACTTGTTCTCTTTCAGGTATATCAGCTTTAAGCCACAAGATGATTTTCAAGGACTGTATCTCTCACTCTCTACCTTTAAAGCCACTCAGTTGTCTTGAAAATTATTCAAAGTGGTGAATGTTGCATCTTCTCAGATGCCCAGAACTTCTAGCCAGGTTTATTTATCTGCTTTTTTTTTTTTTTTCAAATTAAGCTTTCAGTGCTTATAAACAGCAATAGTAATAGTGAATCAAATACCTCTTTTAATTTTTTTAATTTTTATCTATTTGGTTTATTTTACACTTGGTAACACTGTGTATTAAGATAGGAAAAACAGATTTTGGAGTCATAAAACCAGACTTGGAATCTTTGCTATAGCACTGAAAAGCCCCTAGATTTTCTGAGGCTATAAAGTACGAGTTTTAGTTTCCTCATCTATAAAATGGGAATAGTGATGTTAAGTGTCCTTTAGGAGAGTACATATTAAATAAAATAGAATTTCTGAATTTTCTGGACCATTGCCTGGCAAACAAAAATTGTCCAATGAGTGTTCAGTTCTTTTCTTACAGCAGGAATTAGAGATACTTAAGATCTTACTGACCTAATTATTTATTGTAAGTTTGTTTACTGTTGCATTCTGTTAAGCCACTTCAAAGTGAAGTGCTCTATGAAAATCTAACGTGAGTCTTTTTAAGGATGGCAGTTTTGTGCCCTACTTGTTCTCTCCTTCGTCATGTACTTATTTTTTAGTGGAAACAAAAGAAATTGTTAATTGTTATTTATTCTAGTATGTATAGAATTAATTTGACTGAATTTCCTAATGCTGTTTAAAAAGTTAACATCTGTAGGCAACAGAATTCCATCTTACATTTTCATTTTACAATATCACAGCATAGCATATGTGCTCTTCCACAGTGTGGCAAACTTGTCAACAGTTTGTCAAAGAGCAGATACATTCCTCATGGTAGAAGAGAAACAATTAATCCTGGGAATGAAACAACTATAATTTCACTTTTTTTTTTGGGGGGGGAGCTTTAAGTGTTGTATTATTTTCTGGTTAACCCAGTGAGGGCAATTCAGAATTTTGTCTTCATTTTTCAAGTGAGTGAGTGAATATTAAAAGAGTGCCCCACTTTATAAAGTTGTTAAAATCCAAGTTTTATGTTGTCCTTATAAGCATTATACAAAAACTAGGTTTTTGATGAGGAGGAGGCAATGCCATCAATGATAAAGCTATGGGGTATACAGTAAAACAAAACTTTAAGTTCTAAGTATAGTATCACTAGATGATTCATCTTTTTTTTTTTTGCGGTACGCGGGCCTCTCACTGCTGTGGCCTCTCCCCGTTGCGGAGCACAGGCTCCGGACGCGCAGGCTCAGCGGCCATGGCTCACGGGCCCAGCCGCTCCGCGGCATGTGGGATCTTCCCGGACCGGGGCACGAACCCGTGTCCCCTGCATCGGCAGGCGGACTCTCAACCACTGCGCCACCAGGGAAGCCCGATGATTCATCTTAAGAAAGTAATTTAACATCTCTAGGGCTCAGGTTCCTCATCCATAAAATGGATGATGACAGTTGTACCCATCTCATAAGGTTGGCTTAAGAAGTAAATGAAATAAATCTTGGAAGCACTTAACCCAGTCTCTGGCACGTTATAAACACTCAATAGATATTCCTTGCTTTTACTGTGATAATATGATAACCATATCATTTTTATTCCCACATAAATGTATTTGAAAAGGGATGGGCATTATTGATCCAGTTAAGTTTTCACTTGGTACTAAAGACCCTAAAAGTGCCATTTACATTTTTGGTAGTGAGATATTGACTTGCTCTTCATTTATAGTACTGTACAGAATATTGGCCCTCTGGGGATTTGGTTCGAGGGAAGAACCATGTATTATCTGCTATCTAGCTTCTTTCAAAATTCAAGGTGATATAAAGTACCACCTATAAAGCATTCTTGTCAAACAAGCAAGCAAATAAGCACAACCTAAATCTGATCAAGCTTCCAGAATTATTCTATATTGTAGAGTTTTTAATATGCACATGTTATTTTAAAATGTACAGCAACATATTAAGCTTGTTTATTTATAGGTAATGAAATTTGAGGTGATTTGGATTTTCTAAAGTCTGTGGAAGATGTAATAATATCTAAGATATGGCAAAAGAGGGGGTGCAAAGAATAAAAAATGGGAAGATTTAAGAGATATTCAAGAGACGAGCTACTAGGACACAACGAGGAGTTGCAGGCACTACTAGAGATAGGAGCTGATCAGATTTACCCAGATCCATAGAGAGGATTACAGCAGGTTTGATGGTTCTATAGAAGGATGAACAAACATGGATTTATCATAAGGACAGTTTGTGACATGTTAAAGTTAAAGTGCCTGTAGTATATCTGTGGGAAACTTGAAAGGGCTCAAATTTAGAGAAGCATTTAGGCTGAACATGTAGTTAGCACAAATCAATCAAACAATAAATTCACTGATCAATAAAACATGTTCTAAATAAAATATTTTGGTTGTTTTGGGATTCCACATAAAGGTAATGGTTCTTTTGCAAACAGCTAAACTATGTTTAGCTGATAAATAGCTTTTATTATAAATATTCTGTTCTCTAGAAAAACTTCATTTTCTTAATCCTTTATTTTCTTCTCCTATGTTGGGAATGTCTGTTCACCCTTTAGGGAAGAAAAAGTAATGCATAAACAAGTTAAATTTGGTGAGCACACTTTGAAAAATAATTTTCAGTTGGTTACCAAAAGTAAAAAAATTAATTGCTTTACTGAATTGAAAATATTTTACTTCTTCTTTTTTCTTTTAAAACCAGCCTTTGTTTCTCTTGCCCTCTTCCTGTAGAGAAACAGCAGGGAATAGATTTTTTTAATACAAGAATTCATTATCACCCTTGTATTACCTCCCTGTGGTTTCTGGAAAAATGCAATGCTAACTACAATTCCTGGCTGCAGTGTTTGTCTATGCATGTTTTGAAAATGATTGTAGCTATTTTATATCATCAGACCTCTAAATTATACTCTTCAAAACTTGCTCAACTTATTTTCCTCATCCTTTCTCCTTGTCTTGGCTGTAGGAATTATGAGTCTTTGGTTTTTGTAGCCATTGTATGCATTTTGAGTATCCATTTTATTTCCTTTTCCAACAATAAAATTATGTCTATTTTATGGAAAAATGATTTTCCCATTGTGCCACTTGTCCTCCTCCTCCCAAATTTAACCAAAACCAAAGCCCTATTATGGTCTTAAATATTAGCAGTTCATTAATGAGATTAATTTAGAAATGGAATTTGCTGAGAGTAGAAGAAAATCTACATGGAGAAGGAAAACCAACTTTTCACTGGAGAATTTTGTGGTAGGAAAAACTAATAAAAAGGATTATAAAAAGTTCTTTGCCAATAAGAAAGACAGTTGAAACAGTTGAAACTCCAATAATTGGAGTAAATAAACTGTGGGATTAATGCCTCATGCATGTAAAGTAAATTAATTTTTTCTGGGTACCATTTACTTTGTTTGGGAAATATTTTAGATACCTAACATAGCTGGTGTACCTTAATTGCAGTATAGACATAGAGAAGTAAGGGTTATTTTCAATGACAGTAAGAATTAGAGTGGATTTGCTTTTCAGTTTCTCTCCTTTCATTATGTAAAACAGAAAAAAAAAAGGTTTAGGGGAAAACTTGAAAGAAAGAGAGAGAGAGATGGAGGGAGGTAGGGAAGCAGGCACCTAACTATTTGATCACCAGATAGAACTGTTATTTTTCTAAAGGCAGAAATTTTTATTTGGTAAAACTTTACTTTGCCTGCTTGGTTTAGTACATTTTTCTTTTAAGGGGGATAGAAAGTAATTAAAATGTCCGGATTTAATTTTGCTTTCCATGAAAGACTTACCTGATGATATGAATGTGTTGGAAACATTAGAAGGAAATATGAATGGATAGAATTTTGGACATAGGTGTGTACTTTATATTTCAGAAAAAAAATCTGGTGAGTCAAAAAATAGAACTATTGTTCAAAAACATGGAAATGGAAGGTCACAGTAATTCTAAAATTTAAATCCAGTCTCTTTAGTTAGGAATCACAAAATTTGAGATCTTTAGAATTGAGGCAGTTAAAGATAATCAATATAGTTACACAGGACATTTATAAGAGCATAACAAAAAAATGAATACAGAATTTTATATTCCTATCATGTTCTTGATTACCAAAGTTTAGGCAGGAATAGACAAGTCCATTAAGAAAAAAAACTATTTCCATAGCATTTCTTATATTTGTATGTTCTGATATTGTGTAGTAATATATAAAGACTTATGACAACAGTAGATATTATTGAAAATAAATTTTAGACCCTATGGTAGCTAATAAACTTATCACATTTGCAAACTTTATCTTCTTTGTTCCAAGTATTATCTTATTTCCTACAATATAAAAACATTCTTCACAGAGCTTCAATCTCTGACCTACTCAGACCAAAAATACCATATTCAGTCATCCCTCTAATTTTCAATCAATTCCAATTTTTAGAATACGTGACAAAATATATATAATTGGCAAAACTATCAAGGTTGACACAGTAAATGAGCCTATAATTCAGATGCAATTCAAATATTATCACTAAATTATGGGCTTTTATATTATAGACACAGAGGATAATAATTCTTTAACCAGACTACTGCAAACAAATTCCAAACTGTCTCTGGTATGTAATTGTTCGTAATAAACAATATCTCCCAATATGCTCTCATGTATTACCCTCTCTTTCTGAATCGGGGACTCCTATCATTTGTATTAGCTGATAGAATATGGAAGAAATTATGGTCTGCCAGCTCTAGGCCATACCTTTAAAAGGCTGGGCCACATCCATTTCTTTGCTCTTGGAAGGCTCACTTTCATAGGCCACTGTGGAAAAAGGCTGATTACCCTCCTAGAGAGACTGCATGGAGAGTCCATGCCAATGGGAGAAGCCCTGAGACTGCATAGACAGGAAGAGGGCCCACCTATGCTAGTATTTCAGTTGAACACATAGATGATTCCAATCTCAGCTGCCATCAGACTGAAGCTACATGGGAGTCCCAAAATGAGAGCAACACAATTATTTAGATGAACCCACTCAACCCACAAATGGTAAGAGGTGGTCAAACAGTTGTTTTAAGATATTATATTTGGGGGTAGCTTTTGCAGAGATAATCAAAACAGAAATTGGTACTAGAAATCGTTCCATGGAAACAGAGCCTCAAAGATGGGAATTTGTAAGTAGCCCTCTTAGCTCATTAGATTTAAAGGCATCCTGAGCCAGGGTGGCACTGCTAGCTCATGGCATGCCATGGCAGAGTGGTAATTTAAATGATCACATGTAGTCACCTATAGTAATTAAATGCTTACAGAAGGAAAGTTTTAGGTAACCAAGTAGTAACTGCCATAGAAATGTTAGAGTAAATAAGGGATGTAATGGAGGTGGTTGATCACTTCTAAATGCACTGGAAAATTGGAAAAAGAAAATTATAAGCTCAGTGTTTTAACTTCTCAACTCAAACTCTTAGTAAGAGACTGGAAAACATCCACAACTTTTCTAAACAATACTTGTATTTCCTATAGTTGCATGGTCAAAGTTTCTGAAAACCAACCTACAACAAATAATCCAGTTACTGCTTTTTGCCTCAGGACCAGGTTCAATATGCACAATAGTCACCAAATGGTGAGTGAATGAATCAGTACTTGAAAAGAAGGGCCTGGTTCAAAATAAAGTATGATAAAAACTTAAGAGAAGCAATGTTTATAGACAAGTACACTCTGACTTCATCTTAAGGAAGACAGGAAGGAGAAAACATTTGGTCCCTGTCATCTTTATATGACTTTAAAAATTATAATTCTGACTCCATTGATTTGAAGAGACCTATAGGAAACATATCTTTTATATGGGATAGTTTTGGTGTTACTTTTTGGTTTCTTACCCATTTTAATTGAAGATTGTTTAATTAAATATATTTTGTGGGAAAGTTTATTCTAAATTGAAATGGGAAGGGTGTTAAATTCCACTTCATGTCATGGTAATTGTTATGTTTTTTAAAAATGAGGGAAAATTCATTTCAGAATTCCTTTCAGATTTCTTATTTCAAAGTGATTCCTAAATTCAGATTTTTTGATGATCATTTTTAAATAACAAACACCTTGCATTTGTGGCCTGACATGAAGAGCATGACAGTTGGAGCTTTTAGCCACGCTTATACAGAAACCCAGCTCACCATAATCCTGGTGGAAGGATTGGATTTCTGTTTTTACTAACTTTCCCTCAAGAGACAGACACTTGGCTGTTTACTTCCATTTCCACTTTTGGGGGGTATCATTATTGTTGCTTCTGGGTGACATAACAGCTTGTTCAGCTTAAATTCACCAAACTTTTAGAATGCAATTTAGTATCTGCTGAAGCCTTATGGTTAACACACATGCCAGACAATATTTCGTGCTAGGATATTCCCTATCCACCTGTGTTATGAAGAGTGATCTTCATAGAGGTAGTTGAACTCCATTCTCTAAATTGTTTTTAAATTTCCTTGTGGCTGGCTTAAGTCAATAGAGCAGTGTAGTGCACCTTTTGAAAAATCTCCTGTCTCATTTCTCAATACTTTGCTTTTTTTTTTTTTTCATTTTAAGCTAGAGAACTCACTGTCATATACTGTATAGTTATCTGTGATCTATTGGTCCAACTCTGCTGGATTAATGCCAGATTTCAACACTTAGCTCCCCACTGGCAAACTACTTTCCCACCAGTGGTTAAAAAATGATCACTTTTACGCTTAAGCACACACATTGACATCTCCCGTCTTGAATTCCTCTGAAAAAGAAAAAAAAATAGAGAAGTCTACCATAGCAACCCCCTCTGGCAGGGATTCGAAAGTAAAAGAGCATTTCCAATTTCAGTCAAAACCAAAACCAACTGGTTCAGAAAAGTTCAGATACTTCAGAAGTTAACGCAGGGCTCCCTTTGGTCCCATCAGGATTGATATACCTATCTGCCCAGTTTGCAGTTCAGCTGTTTTGTTATTACTTATAGAAAATGTTGCCTCAGCTGGAAAGCAGAATCATATCAGAAACCATTTTTAGAGGAGTTTAATGATGATATTTCAGTGGGACAAAAGGAAAAGAGTACCCCCTCAGGATTTCTTTAAAATCCATAAAGCCAGGTTTTGAAAAGAACATGATTGGAATGCAGGAAGAAACCTGTCCTTAACAATTTCTCTTCATTGAATTGCTTCCTGGTTGTTCTTTAAATGGCAAGCCTTCATGGTATAGGGCATCTTTACTTACTGGAAAAATGGTAGCCTTCTCATGGCACAAAAACTATTACTTTCACACAAAGAATTGAAATAAATTATTTTCTCTCTTTCCTGTTTTAGGATGAAATTTAACTTAGGTCAAGAGATTTTTATTTTTCTTCTCAAGGAAAAATCGGTTAAGAATCCTGAATTTTTTTTAAATGTGCCAATTGGATTTGAAAGAAAAATGAATAATTTTCTCAAATTTGAAATTTTTTATGCTCTTTTGATTTCTTAAGCAAATGGAATTTTTAGATTACTGTAAACTCTTCATGAGTTATTAACATACAACACACTAAAAATGCCACATTATTTTGATGAGGCTTTAGTGAAATAAAATTCAAAAGTTTTCTAAGGTATTTATACAGGATATCTAAACAGATAAATTGGTGCTTACAAAAAAAAAAAAATTCACAGTAAAACCAGACAAGGTACAACAAAACAAAGAACAGGCAAGAGTAAAGAATGGTGTTGAATCAGGTGTTTCCCTATATGATACAGATATAGATACAAAAGGATTTAGAGAAGGACCTTGTGGGCTGAGGAAGTTAGAGGGACTTCACGAGACAAAGGCTCCTGAAGTAGTCACTGGAAGAAATAAAGAGGTAGAATTCATATTAGAGGCTAAATCTTGACTTTTTAACTCTTTAGAATAAAGAAATGGACATTTCTATAAAGTCAATGTAAGCAAACAACCCTAGAAGTCCTTAATCTAAATTAAAAGAGATGAACACATTTAAAGGAAATATGGTAAAAGAAACTGAAAGCCTCTAGGAGGAATGCCAAAAGAAAGGAGAAATACAAGAATACTGTCTTGACAGACAAAGAAGACAACATTCAGGAAAAGGAAGTCATAAACAATTACAACTATAGTGCAGAGGTCAAGGAGGGTGATAACTGTTGGAGGGCTAAAAGAAAGACAAGGACTGAAACAAATCAGTGAACTTTGTGACAAGGAGATTTTTGTTGACATTACAGCAGTGTCAGTGGAGTGGTTGATGGAAGTTTGAAGAGGTAAATGAAAAGTCAGGGGCAATAATTAGATACTGTTAACCAAGAATTTTAACTGGGAAAGAAGGGACAAATAATAATGAAGTAATGACAACAGAGAATTGTGTTTGTTTATGTATGTGTTTTGATATAACTGGTGTTTTATAATATTAAGAAAGAAAGCTTTTTCTTATCTGAAATACAAGGAAATGAGAAAGAATTGGAAGAGAATGAGACAGAATTGCTGCTTTGGTGCTAGAGAAGAGATATGTAGAAATAATATTCCTCACAATTAGAAGAGAATGTAAAAAAGCACTCTAGTAGAGGAATAAGTTTTAGAGAGGAGTTTACATCTCTGAGATCATAGGGATAGATGAGCAGAAAGGAAGGAAAGAAGGAAGGAAGGAAGAAAGGAAGTTTCAAATAAGGGTGAGGATATATGTGTAAACATACGTGGAATGATCCCGATCACTTTATTGGAGATTGCAAGTAAAATAGAGACGAGATTGGAAGTTGACAAAACATCAGAAAGTTGGAATATTACCTACAGACTCTAAGCTGGAATACATGAGGACCAACAAGCAGAGATTAGAACAAAATTGTAGTTTTGTAGTTTAAACATTCAGAAAGCTATTCCTGCTTTATAACTAAAGGAAATAGACACAGAACATAAATTGTGTAAGTTTTGAGTGCTGAAAATCCTTCACCACTTCCTCTATCCCATACTCCTAGCTCTGCCACAGTTCTTAAACTTTTCATGTTATTTATTACTTTAGGTTAGATGAGTTGAAGGTCTCTCTTAGCGTGAAAGCAGTACTAAAATGATTACTACATCAGTAGTATTGTCAGTCAGTAAGTGCTATTTATATGTTAATTAACCATACTTACGTCTAAAGAAATGGCTCTTTAACACCGAATTTCTGAAGCCTATGGTATTCTACTCATAGCTAATTTTATAAATGAGATCTCCAGTGTGTCTTTAAGACCATACTATGTTTTAACTACTTTTGAAACTGCTAGGTGGCCTTTTGGGGGGGCTCCGAGGAGCACTAGTCCTTTATGTCTCAGCTCAGAAAGAATGCAGTGAGAGGCAAAATGGTAGATAAGAAGTGATTTATTAGAATAGGACGCTTGTGAGGCTTACAAGTGGGCGGGTGAGAGGGTGCTGTGCCCAGAGAACTTAGTGGGCTACAGTTTATAATCAAAGGAAAAGTGGGGATGGGGAGAAGACCACCTTCTTCCTCATTCTTGAGTAGACATCACACTTCCATCATCAGCTCCTCCTCTGGGTTGGGCAGGGGAGTTTTCTTTCCCCCGCGTGGTCAAACTAGGACTGTCATGGCACTGTGGACAAATTATTTTAAATCTCAGTACAGTGAGGAACTTTCACTTTGAAATGTCACCTTTCCATAAATTATTGTTTTTTATGTGTGCAGAGAGCATGTCCTAGGGGTCATTAACTTACTGAGCTCACTAGGCAGGATGTGGGTCTCATGCCACCATTGTTTTATTGTTTTGGAGCATATCTCATGCTTCTGTGGCATGGTTTTGTTGCTAAGCAGGCCTGCTTGGTTTTGTGGTTAAGCCAACCTGCTTTCTTGAGTGATCATTAACTTACAGGGGTCTCCCATACTTTTTTCTTTACTTACAATCCTCTAGTGGGATTAACTATTTAATCACCTACTTTGTCCCTTTACTCTGTCCTTATCACTTTCATCTTTCATGTGGAGGATTGGCCCCTCATTTAACTGACTCTTCACTTATAAGTAACTAAAATGACTAACGTATTTACACTAGCTTGTTGCATAAATGTAGCTTCATCTCTCTTCTTAATAATCACTTATTAAATGTTATTGCTTTTACTAAGAAGAATCCCAATATCTGTCTTGGGAGGCTTCCTTGCCGTGAACAGGCCATTAATCTAGGGCAGAGAGTCCCCAGCCTTTGGGCCATGGACTGGTACCGGTCCGTGGCCTGTTAGGAACAGGGCCACACAGCAGGAGGTGAGTGGTGGGCGCTGGAGCGAAGCTTCATCTGTATTTACAGCTGCTCCCCATTGCTCGCATTACGGCCTGAGCTCTGCCTCCTGTCAGCATTATGGTGAGTTGTATAATTATTTCATTATATAGTACAATATAATAATAATAGGAATAAAGTGCACAATAAATGTAATGCGCTTGAATCATCCCGAAACCATCCCTCCCCCCAAGTCCATGGAAAAATTGTCTTCCATGAAACCGGATTCCAGTGCCCAAAAGATGGCGGACCGCTGATCTAGGGCATACTCAGGATTTACTCATTCCTGAGTGCATTGCTTCTTCTACCAAGCAGGAAAGAGAGAGAAGGAGAGAGACTGACAGAGACAGAGAGGTAATCAGAAAACTTAGCTGCCTCATTATTCCACAGTTTCTACACCTCATGTGCAAAAAACCAAGGTCACTGGGGAAAAAGTCTTAGAAATAACTAGAGGAAAAATGCTTATATAGCACAAAAGAGGACTGTGCAGATGTAAAAAGGGAAAAATAATATTTCAGTAATATTTCACTTATATGGTCGTTGTGAAGTTGAAATGGGTTAATACATGTAAACCAGTTAGAACAATCCTGGCACATGGTAAAGCATACAATATAAATGTTAGGTGATGTAGTTACTTTTAGTATTTAATGCAGTATACATACTGTAGATCTAGAAAATATTGCTTTTCTCCTTTTTTTTTTTTTTTTTTGAGGCAACAGATGAAACTACACACTTCTGTACAAACCAAAAAATAAATTTAAAAATGTTCCTCCAGATTATTCAGCCCTCTTTGATCTTTTTCCTGTCTATCATCAGGATAGGAAGGAGCTGAGTAGAGACACAGAATGGCCTCAAAAGAAACACAAGTCCAGATGTGAGCATATTTTCTCTAGTGGGTATTAAATGGGAGAAAAAACCCTTAAGTATTTGCATACTGCCTTTTAAAAAGTCAATTTACAATTTCTGTTAGAAAATGCAATAACTGCAAAAGCAATTAAGCAGTTTTTATTATTTCCTGTCACTGAAGCTTTTCTTTAAGAGGAGTAAAATTTCAGGTAACATCCATAGAATCTGACTGTAATGGTAGGTTATATTTTTATTTAAGACCCACTTGAAGAAAATGAAGTAAATATATTTTTACAATGGCTGTAGACTATCTCAGAATATATATATATATATATATTTACATTTATATATATTTGTCAGAAAATAATAAAAATAAGTTACGTTTCATAGCAACTTTATATTTTCTTCTGTATTCTTGAATATTAGTCATTCATATTTGTGTATATCAAATGAAAAGCATATTCAGTTAGCCAATAGTAATTGGGCCTCTGCTATTCTAAATATACATTTATTTTATATAAAACATCTCATAAGCATAAGAGACTTTAAAAAAAACTCAATGTAGTATTCTGCTTTTCCCCTATTATTTACAAAGTGAAACACAAATTTCAAATATCAGACTATAAAGATGAAAAATAATACTAGGTGGCAAAGATTACATTTGAAGGAATTGCATTCCCTGTGGAAGTTGCAAATTTGCCTCCAATATGAGAAAAATGCTTGTTAAAACAAAGCACTTCTCTTGCTTTCTAAAAGACTTCTATTAGAAGGCTCTTGTAAAATGTCTTCACATGGTAATCAGTTTATTAGGCTTTCAAAGTTGAAACATGGAATTCAACCTTTTATAATTAGGAATTCCTGAACACAGGCATCTCCCTTAGCACAGTCCCTCAAGCCTGGGTTGTAACTTGGCTCCTGTTAACAATGGGCAGATTTGGGGTATCAGATACTTCAGCATTTCATGAATTTACTTAAACATTTTAAATGTCCTTTTTGACATTTTTTAAGTTTTGGTTTTGTTCTACTTATCTTTTTTTTTTTTTTGACAAAACAGGTAGATGCCCCAATAAAATGAAATCTGATTATTTTTCATTAAAGTAAATCTGTTTCATTTCCCAATCTATAATAAATCTGATTACCAATATAAATAGTTACTATAAACACCCAGAAAGTAAAATTAAACAAACAGAAGCCCCAGTTATTTTAATGCTGAAATATATGTGAGGTTTGCCAATTGGCTGAAATATACATGAGGTTTGCCAATTGGCTGATTATTTACAGCATTCTAAATATCATCAAAAAATACATAAATGTTGCTGGCACTCTTCTTATACTTTCTCACACTTAAAATAGAATTATAATATTTTTTAAATACCTTCATTCTGTGATTAATAAATATTTTTGTCTTATTACTCAATCAACTGACTTTCTTACTCTTACTTTACTTATAAAGCAACAAAACCACAGTTAGAATCACAGAACTATACAGTGTAGACAAATCCTAGCCACTCACATATGAGAATAATAAGATCTAGACATACAGAAATCTCAGATTTTCACAGGTATGGGACTTGAACTCCAGTTCAAGAGGGGAATACTATAGCTGTGTTTTGCATTCTAAAATTTCTTCATGCTTCAACCAATGCTAAGATATATCTTGATAGGAGCTGTCTCATTTTAAAGGTGCTGAAGAATGGGTAAAGTAACATTTACTCTGGTTATCAAATGGGTTCATTAGGGAACAAAAAAGTCTTTAGATCAAAATATAACAGTAAGGAAAATGACTGCTGTTGGCTCTGTCCATTTGAATGTAATGGTAGCAGATTTTCACTTTGTAACTTTATATTTTGATAGCTTTTAGAATAGGACTTGGTATTTTTGTTTCACTTTTTAATTTCTTTGGAATTTAATTCTAAATAGCTGTCTATGCACACAGTTAATCAGTTTATCAAGTATTTAATATATATCCATTACTATCATCAGAAAAGATGTTATACAGTTTCTGCCCTTTGCTTCACAAGCTTCTGATTCAAAGTCTTACTTAAGTGTGTCTAATTGGCAGAGCTAGGCCCCTTGCTTGAACTCTACATGTAATGAAACCCAAGAAATTTGTTCTTTCATTTCTGTTTTGGAAATGCATTCATCATTGTAAGAGCTAAGTTGCTATAGCAAAGGTATCCCAAAGTACAATTGCTTATAGAGGAGACAAGTACGTTTTTCCTCAGATGGCAGTTCCAACAGTAGCAAACTAGATGTCCAGTCTGTAGGAGCTCTGCATGCTCATTCTGGGTCTGGATCTTTCCATTCTCTTGCTTGGCAATCTGCAAGGTTGCTGTCTTCATTTGCATAATCAGAGATTGATTGCGAACACATCATTGTTTCAAATCACAAGAAGAGGAAAGGAGAACACTAGTACAGAAGTGGGCTATGTTTTGCACTGGAGATGATTGAAAACTTGTAAGTCATTCTCCTTACAACATGTTTACAGAGGAGGCTTTTCAGAAAGAGGCTCTTTGATAGGAGGTGGGGAACTGTCATCTCTAGCTGGTCAGCCATGTGCTACACTCCAACTCTTTTACTGTAGAAGAGGAGAGGACCTGCCTGTCTCAGACACAGGAACTCCCAGCAATTCCCTAAATTTAGTAAAGGTGCCCTGCTGGGTAATTGCATAAACCTTTGAGCAGGGATTTAAGTTCTTCAAGCAAATTGGGAGAAGATCAAATTCTGTAGTAGAAATCACTTATACAAAACTTAAAATGCATGTTTCAGAAAATGTAATATTTTAATGACATATTTTCACAAGACAAGAAATTTATACATATTGTATTAAGTTCTGCATGACAGACTAAAAAAAATCTGGGTTTATATATATTAAACAGAAAAATATGAGGCCCTTTTGGATCCTCAGGGGCTTAGGTTGTCTTTCAACATGACCAGTGAATGGACTTCCATTTGCTCATTTATTCTTTTAACAAATAGTTATTGAGTGCCTATCTTCAGATCTTATGCACAGGAAAAGTTAAAAATAGCATGTTACCTATACTCAAGAAAATTACAATTTAGTAAAAAATATAATACATAGAGAGATATCTTCTACACAAGATGAAATAAAGCACAGATGCCCTTTTTGTTTGCTGTGTGAGAACTTGATTTCCAGAGGTACACAGAAAATGTAACGTAAGTCCAAGGAAAGAGGAATCAATTCCACGTGGGTTCCAACTACGGAAACATCTAAAAATTATCTGATACACTTTGGAAAATCCATTTTCTTTAAGGAATAATTGATCAAAGAAGGTTATTTCCATATTGTTCATAATTACTTGCAGTTTTAAACACTCGTTTCTCAGTAATTGCAGCCTCAATGACATATAAGTTCAGAAAACCTCAGCCGGTTGTGTCTTCTCAAATAGAGATAAGGAGACTGTCAGGATGTCAGTCTTCTCTCTTCCAAAATGCCTTAAGAATGACAGGCCACAAATCACTCTGGACAGGAAGAAATTAAAGTCTGTATGTCAGTAGTGTTTCCCCTCTCTGGATTTGAAGATAAAAAAATCCTCTTAAACTATACATTAATATGTAGTAATTGATATATCTAGATCAGCTTAGATGCTATCAGTCTTATTGTGTGTGTATATAAAGTTAGCAGCTTAGAAACAACCATTTACCTCCTGGCCTAGAAACAGAAACAGAAATTTGCATGATTTCCTACCAATTTGTATATGTAGGTGAAGACCACTGTTAACATATTTTTAGGGGCTGGTTTGTTTATACTTAGGAGACATATTATGTACAAGTGACATGATTTAATAAAATGATCTTTACTCTTCTTAAGACTGGTTTCTCAGGAACTGTTTTGGTAGTTTTCATAGGAAAAATTTGTGAGACACTGAGGCCTACTACATTATTTAAAACAGCATGCTTGTGGCATTCCTACTTCTCATTAAAATCCATAGATATTTTAGGGACCTTCTTGAATCAATTGAAACTAAGTTCATAATGCTGTTTACTATGAATCTGTCCAGGAGGTTCTTTCTTTTTAATTTTAAATAAATTGTTAATACTTATTTATAATCTCTTTTTTATATAATATACATACCATAAAATGTATTCCTTTAAAATGTACAATTCAGCACTTTTTAATACGTCCACAAGCTTGTGCACCATTATCCCTATTTAATTCCAGATAAATTTCCACTCCAAAAAGAAAGCCTGTAGCCATTGTAAGTCACTCTGCATTCGCAACTCTCCACAAACCCTGGCAATCACTAATCTACTTTCTGTCTCTATGGATTTTCCCATTCTGGACATTTTATTGTTTGAATCATAAAGCCTTTGAATCAAATTTAATCATATTGAAAATGTGGCCTTTTATGTCTCATCTGTTTCACTTAGCATAATGTTTTCAAGGTTTACTGCTACATGTTGTAGCATGTATCAGTACTTCATTTTGGGGGGGATGAATAATATTCTATTGTATGGATTTACCACAGTGTATGAGTCAGGGTGCTCCAGAAACCCAGAACCACAGAACCAATAGGTATCCCTATATATCTAACCTACCTATCTATGTATCTATCTATCTCTTATCTATGTATCTATCTATAATGGGTATATAAATATATATATAATGTGTAATATGTATAAATATGTAAATAATATATATATAAAAGAGATTTATTATAAGATATTTCTTATGATTATGGAGACTGAGAAGTCCCATGATCTGCTTTCTACAAGCTGAAGACTCAGTAAAGCTGGTGGTGTAGCTTGTAGGCATAAGGGCCAGAAAGCTGGTGGTATAGATTCCAGTTACAGTCTGAAGGCCTAAGAACCAGGAGCACCAAGGGCAACGGAAGATCAATGTCCTAGCTCAACCAGCAAAGTAGAATAAGAATTAGTCAAGCAGAGTGAGAATTCAACCTTGCTTCATCATTTCTGTTCAGGATTGGATGGTGCCCACCCACACTGGAGAGGGGCATCTGCTTTATTCAGTCCACTAATTCAAATACTAAGCTCTTTGGAAACACAGACACACCCAGAAACATTCTTTAACCAGGTATCTAAGCATCCCCTAGCTTGGTCAAGTTGACACATAAAATTAACCATCTACACATTTTGTTTTATCTGTTCATTAGTTGATGGACACTAGGGTTGTTTTCACTTTGGGGCTACTCTGAATAATAATGCTATTAACATTTGTGTACACATTTTTGTGTGAACATGATGTTTCAGTTCTCTTGAGTACATACCTAGGAGTAGAATGGCTGGATGTTATGGTAGCTCTATGTTTAACTTCTTGAGAAACTGACAAACTGTTTTCCAAAAGAGCTCTACGATTTTGCATTCCCACCAGCAATGTATGAAGGTTCTAATTCGTCCACATCATTGCCAATACTTGATATTGTCTATTTGATTATAGCCTAGTGATTTTATTTTTATTGGAGTATAGTTGCTTTACAATGTTGTGTTAGTTTCTGCTGTAAAACAAAGTTAATCAGCTATATGTATACATATATCCCCTCCCTCTTGGACCACCCTCCCACCTCCCCCCATCCCACCCATCTAGATCATCACAGAGCACCGATCTGAGCTCCCTGTGCTATACACTAGCTATCAGTTTTACACATGGTAGTGTGTATATGTCAATCTTAACCTCACAATTCTTCCCACCCACTTTCACTGCCATGTCCACACGTCCATTTTCTGCATCTGCATCTGTATTCCTGCCTAGTCATTTTTTTTATTTTTATTTATTTATTTTTTTTTTTGCGGTATGCGGGCCTCTCACTGTTGTGGCCTCCCCCGTTGCGGAGCACAGGCTCCGGACGCGCAGGCTCCGGACGCGCAGGCTCAGCGGCCATGGCTCACGGGCCCAGCCGCTCCGCGGCATATGGGATCCTCCCAGACCGGGGCACGAACCCGTATCCCCTGCATCGGCAGGCGGACTCTCAACCACTTGCGCCACCAGGGAGGCCCTGCCTAGTCATTTTTGATTTGCATTTACCTAATGTTGATTATCTTTTTAAGTATGTATTGGGCATCTGTTCAAATCCTTTGCCCACATTTTGATTGGGTTATTTTTCTTTTATTGTTGATTTATAAGTGATCTTTAAATATTCTGGATACTAAATATATGATAGATGATAGAGATAGGTAGGTAGGTAGATAGATAGATAGATAGATATAACACTGAGATATATCATGTCTAGATACATCTACTGATATACATCATTTGTAAACATTTTCTCCCTTTCTGTGATTATCCTTTCAATTTCTTGATGGTGTCTTTGGAACACAAATGTTTTATATTTTGATAATGTTCATTTACTTTTTCCTTGGTTCCTTGTGTTTTAGATATTATGTCTAAGAAACCATTGAGTAATCCAAGGCCATAAATATTTACACTAATTTTCTTGTAAGCATTTGATAGTTTTAGATATTACATTTAGGTATTTGATCCATTTTTAATAATTTTTATATATAATGGGAGGTAGAAGTCCATTTTCATTTGAATTACTCTCTAGTGTTGTTTCTTTTCAGTGTGAAGGAATTTCTTTAATATTTCTTGTTGTGCAAGTCTGATAGTGAAAATTTTTCTCAATCTTTGTATATTTAGTATTTTTCAATTTTTAAATTCAGTTTTAAATTATTATTCTGCTGGATACAGAATTCTTGTTTGAAAGTTTTTTCTTTTTCTTTCAGCACTTTCAATGTGTCTTCCCACTGCCTTCTCGTCTCCATCATCTCTGATGAGAAATTAGCTGTTAATCTTATTGAGGATCCATTTGTACATGATAAGTCTCTTCTTAGTTCTTTCAAGATTCCCTTTTTGCATTTGGCTTTGGACAGTTTGTCTCTGATGTGTCTAGGTGTGGACCTCTGAGATTTCATACTAGGAATGTGTTGGATTTTTTGGATGTGTAGCTTCATGTTTTTCATTAAATTTCAGAAACTTTGGTGACATTTTAAAAAATATTCTTGCTTCTCCTTTCTTCCTCTCCTCTGATACTCCCCTTATACATATATTGGCATGCTTGACAGTATCTCATAGATCTTTTAGAGTCAGTTCATTTTTCTTTCTCTTCATCAGTCTGGATAATCTAAATTGACCTGTCTTCAAGTTTGCTGATTTTTTTTTCTTCTACCTGCTTAAGTCTTCTTTTTAACTTTCCACCCAGTGAAGATTTTATTATAGTTATTTAACTTTTAAACCCCAGATTTTCTATATGATTCCTTTTTCTAATTTTTTTTCTCTTTACTGATATCTTCTGCTTGGTGGAACATTGTTGTCATACTGTCTTTTATTTTTTTAGACATGCCTTATTTTACTTTTTGAACATATTTAAAGTAGTTGTTTTAAATTCTTTGCCTAGTAAGTGCAATGTCTAGACTTCCTCAGGGGAAATTTCTATTAACTGCTTTTTTCTTGCTGCATAATGGCTATATCTTTTTTGTTTCTATTCAAGACTTAATTTTTAGTTGAAAACTGGACATTTTAAATAATATAAAATATATAATGTGGCAACTCTGGAAATTATACTTTCAATTACCGCTTGCTGCCAGGGTTTATTATTGTTGATGGTTTTTCCATGACTTTTCTGAACTAATTCTGTAAAGTCTGCATTCTTTAATTCAGTAAATGCTACCACCAATATGGAGAGTTAGGGTTGTGATTAGGACAAGTTAAAAATGGCACAAAGTTCACTGTTCTTGCTGAGATTCAGCTGTTTTTCTTGAATAAACAGTCCTAGAACGGCTGCAAATTTTGGCTAATTTCCAGAGTTCTGAAAATGTTGATCCTGACAATTTTTTATAGATTTATAATTATTTGTAGAAGAGAATTTTTGGAGGTTCTTATGCTGCCATTTTCACTAATGTCATCTAGTTCTCTTAAGAACATATTTACTTGGAAAGTAACTTTATTTCTCGCTTTATGATGCAATAACAGATTTTAATTATGTTTTGAGCCAAACTTTTTTTCAGCAGGAGGGACTGTGCACAAACAGGATCCAGATCATTGTTAACTATCATCATTCTTGACAATATAATTGGTTTAGCAATCTTTACAACAGGGCTCAGTTAGAAATAAAATGAATCAAAGTAAATGTCTATGAAACATGAGAGCAGTCTCATAATAACTTATAATTGGATATCACATACAAATAATCTAGAAAATCAACATCAATTAGGAAGGTATGGGCTCTAAGACATTGTTAGAAACCAGATTGTACACTGCTGTACATACTCTGAAATATGACAGGAGTGCACTTATCATGTTAGTTTAAAGTATGACAGACATCTTTTCTACCTTGTGGTCTTGGACGTAGTTCAAATGTAAAAACATCCTTTTGAAGATATAGGTGGACTTCTAAGAGATAATGATTGCTTTATATTTATCAATTAAAATTTATCACTTGCTATCTTAAGTAGATAGTTTCAAGAAAATCCAAATCAGTGATATAGAAAAGATATTTAAAGAAAACCTGGAATATCTGGCTGGAAAATTTAGTGATAGAGCTGGTATAATTCAAAAGAGAAAGTGGCTTTTTTAAAAATGCGTATTGTAGTAGATATAATGAACATTTGTTGTGCTACAAAGAAAACTTAAGTTTAAACAGTTCAATTAAAAATTTCCACCAGTTGCAGCCACTATGGAAAACAGTATGGAGGGTCCTCAAAAACTAAAAATAGAGTTGCCATATGATCTAGCAGTCCCACTCCTGGGCATATACCTGGAGAAAACTATAATTCAAAAAGATACATGCAACCCTATGTTCATAGCAGCACTATTTGCAATGGCCAAGACATGGAAACAACCTAAATGTCTATTGACAGATGAATGGATAAAGAAGATATGGTATACATTGATATATATATATATATATATATATATATATATATATATATAATGAACTATTCCTCAGCCATTAAAAAGAATGAAATATTGCCATTTGCAACAACATTGACGGACCTAGAGATTATCATACTAAGTGAAGTAAGTCAGACAGACAAATACCATATGATGTCACTTATATGTGGAATCTAAAATACAACACAGATGAACATATCTATGAAACAGAAACAGACTCACAGACATAGAGAACAGACTTGTGGTTGCCAAGGCTGGGGGTGGGGGTGGGGAGAGAAGGATTGGGAGGTTGGAATTTGCAGATGCAAACTATTATATATAGGATGGATAAACAACAAGGTCCTACTGTATAGCACAGGGAGCTATATTCAATATCCTGTGATAAACCAGAATAGAGAAGAATATATATATGTATAACTGATAATTATACATATATATATTTGCTATACAGCAGGAATTAACACAACATTGTAAATCAACTCTACTTCAATAAAATTTTTAAAAGTTTCCACCAGATGATTCATCATGGAATGTCTAGAAAGGAGTCATATCATATGAAAATTTCAATAATGTGTATCCAAAGGTGGTATGCTAAATTTTGAGACTGAAGATAGAGACACAGTGATTAAGCTTCATTTGAGGATTGTGGCTAAGAAGATAAAAATTAAAAAAAAATAACTCAAAGTGCACAAAGTCACTAGTATTTTTAGCTGATTAGCTTTATGTTCTGTTCCACTTGCCCAATTATCCCACATACAGTCTCTGAAGCCCTTAAACTAGTTGTCATTCAAAAGCTCATTTGTTACTTGGCTATTTGGAACTTGGGATACATTTTTTTTTCATAAAACTGTTATAAATAGCCATTTGGTCTTAGACCAGATCACAATTTCTAAAAATAAATGTGTGGTTAATCTACAGTAATGGTGATAAAGGCTTGGGTTTTAAGACCAGAAAGCAGGTGGACTTGATTTAAAAGAATAGTGTCCTGTCCTTTTTGTGGGGCTTGGTCAACCTTGGGAAATTTTAAAAGGAAAGTGGAAGTTTATTTTTAACATACACCTACCTTCATTTTAGGTCCTCCCTTTTAATTGCTTCTTAATGTCTTTTTTCACAAATACTCCGTATACTAAGCCATATAATTTATAAGTAACACAAAGCTAACCTACTCTCTATACATAAAATGTGTTCATTTTTCCTTTACTAAAATCCCATTCTACTACTTATTATCTAGAAAACAATTAGACACACTGGTTCTCACCAAGTTATGATTTATATTAAAGTTTTGCAGTGTTAAATGCGAGAAGGCCATCTCGCTAGTCTGGTTATCTATTAACTTGAATCTGTGTTGTGTCATTTACTAGTTGCATGATGTTGGGTAGGTTTTCTTCCATGCTTGAATTTCTCCCTCTGTAAATATCAAATGATAATGGTATCTACCTCATACTGCCTTATCTCATTGGGAATAATAAATGATATACTATGTCACTGCACTTACAACTGTGCCTAAAGTAGAGTATCACTGAATATGAACTTTTACTCTAAATAAAAGCCTTTAATTTGTGAAATCCCATTGTACCCAGGTACAATGGAATGAAAGTAAGAGGGTGGCTGGAAGAAATTTTTGATCAAGAGATAAAAAATTCATTATTTTTGCCGAGGAGTAGCTCCTCTAAGCTTTCCATAGCCTCTTTGCTTTCTTGACTCTTCTTAAAGCTTCATTTGGTTTGTTTTTAATATTGAGTGTTTATTATTCCTCCTATTTTATATAGATGAGGAAACATAGTTGAGAGGGGTTAAATAACTTAGTGCCACAAAGCTTCTTGGTGGGGAAACATACTCAAACTACATTTTTTTTCTTTGTACTCCAAACCCTTGCTTTCTTCATGTGAGTAATTAACCTTAACTGATTTTTTGAACATACCCTAAGAACAGTAGTTCTTAATTTCAAACTGTTCTGGTTTATCTATCTATGCAGGTGGAGACAATTCAGTAAAATAGGGTAACATGTAAGAATTATTTGAAAACTAATTTTGAAGTGAGTTAAACTGGGTAAGTTCTACCACCATAATGGAGTACCTCGAATAAATGACACACTTATCCTCTCTGATCCTCCCATTTGAATACATGTAAGTGATTACAAATATTTTCAATATTTTAAGATTTAAGAGAGTAGGAACCACACCTATCTTACTCAAATATATATGCCCATAGCCTAGCACAGTAGATGCTCAGTAAGTATTTGTTGAGTTAGTACCTTCTATCTACCTCATAGGCCATGGCATAATATATATCTAGGTAATATGGAATATTTAAATAAGTCTTATAGTCTGTACATACTGATATCTCCATTTCACACTGAAATACCCTAAGGAGTATATTTATTACATAAATCAGGGTAGTTAGAGCTGATCGTCCAACTGTATTTCTATAGAGTATTGAAAATTTGAATGATGAATTATAAGTCTCTAAAGAGTAATGTGAAAATAAAAAGCAAACATGATTTAGTGAAGTTGAAAAGTGCAAAGAGGAAATAGGCAGTGGGGAAATATGTGAATGAAAGTTGAAGAGAATTCCCAAGAGAAAGGCCTTCCTAATATACTGTAATGTTGATCGAACTAATCAGGAACAGATAGGGGGGTTATAGAGAGAGCCTGGGTTATATTTTGCAGATGGGGAAGAAAGACTTAGAAATGTAGTTTGAATTTTGCCTTAAATCTGTTATACAGATTGATTTTCTGGAGGAGAAGGTACTTTGTGTTTTTAAAAATGAATTTCACATTTATACTATTCCTGAAGTAGTCATAGTAACATTTTCATATAAAAAGTATATGCTTCTGAATCACGTTAACTGTACATTATTCATACATGAGAACATGTTCTTGTTCAAGTCAACTGACTAGCTGAGCCTTTTATACTTGTGAATTCCATTATCAGAACGCAACAGTCTATCTTTGGGGAAAATGAGCCAAAAAATGTATATTTTCATAGTCCTAAAGTGAAATTGGTTGTTTTTCATAAGAAAGATGTGTTTAAACATACTATTTCCAACCCAGTTGCCCAGGAGTTAGCCTCAATAGCAGGCATCTGGGGTAGGATGAGAAAAGTTGAAGTCTTGCTTCTCTTGGGAAAAGGCCTGGGCTGGGAGCTGGGAAAGTGGAGGCTCTATGTTCTTGACTGCAGTCATCTGGAGTGGAGTCTCTTCCTCACTGTGCTGAGAGAGTAGAAGGAGGGAGATGTCTTAGTTCAAATACCAGATTCTTGCCTTTCTTTCCACATTTTCATAGATTTTCTTGATTAGATGTTTCTTCATTTTCTGTTTATCCTTAGGACCATTTCCAGAGGCTTTAATTGGATGCTTTCAAAAAATAATTTTCACCAGTGCCACTGGAGAGTGAGTCAGCAGAGCTTCTCATATGGTCATACTGGAAGTTGATCACTGCTACATTTATTTTTGAATGTGTTCTTTTCATTTTTGGTTACAGAAATAGCACATGCTCCTTATAAAACATCTCAATGATACAGGCCTTTGTAAAGTAATAAAATTAAACTCCCTTCCTGCCAATTCCATTCCTAGGATAAACCACTGCTAAGTTAAAGTTAATATTTAAGTTTTAAAATGGTATAAAATGAACTCTACAAGAACACATATCTCTGTAAATGGCACGTGACACAGTTGTTTTAACCCTTCTCACATTACTTCTAGAAGTGTCCACTAGTCTAACTTGGCCCCAAGGTTTGCACAAGACTGCATCTGTGCTGTCCAGTCTCTAGCTCTGGCTTATTTTCAAAAATTTTAATTTAATCCAGTGATCAATCTCAGAACTCATCTTACATGACCCACAAGCAGCAGTATTTGATATAGTTGAATACTCTCTTCCCTAAAAATTCTTTCCATTTCCCTTCTGACCCCCAAATGCCTGATTTTCCTTTTGTTTTTATGGCTGCTCATTCTTAGTCAACTTTTTTGGTTGCTACTCATTTCTCTTTAAACTTCAGAGTTCCAAGAGTTAGACCTTTGGATCTGTTTTCTGTCTCCACTTAATCCTTTCCTGATTTTCAGTCATCCTGATGGCTTTAAATTTGCTGTCTATATACTAATGATTCCCAAGTGTACATTGATAGACCTCTTTCTAAACTCCAAACACATATATCCAAGAGACCCTTTTACTTGTCTAATGGAAATCTCAAACTTCACATATTCAAAACTGAGTTTCTGATCTCATACTTCCCTTCCACCTGCTTTTCTCACAGCCTTCTCCATCTAAGTAAATGGGAACACCATTCTTCCAGTTACTCAGGTCAAAAGACATGGACTTATTTCATTCTGTCATACCCCATATTAAATTCTTTAGCAAATCTTTTTGCCTCATTCTTAAAATTATATCCAGATTGGTGACCTCATCCCATTGCTGCTATTGCCAGCATTCGTTTTCTTGTTTCTCCTACTGTATAGACTTTTATATAATTAGGCTCCCAGCATTAAACAGGTGACATACTCAAATATGATAATTAAGAAAGTTATTTACAAAGAAAACTTACAAAAGTATGAGTGTTAAGAAAACCAGAACTGGAGCTAGTGACAGCTAGGTTATTTTCATTCCTGAGCCTGGAAGAATAATGATATGGATTGAATTGTGTCCCCCCAAAGGATATTGAAGTCCTAATACCGGTACCTATGCATGTGACCTTATTTGGAAATAGGATCTTTGCAGATGAATAAGTTAAGATGGGCTTATTAGGGTGGGCTGTACTCCAATATGACTGGCATCCTCATATTGATAAAAAGGGGAAATTTGGACACAGAGTCAACATGTACAGATGGAAGACAATGTAAAGACACAGGGACAACACTACCTGTAAACCGAGGAACACCTAAGTGTACCAGAAATGAGGAGAGAAGTATGGAACAGATTTTCCTTCACAGCACCATGATTTTAGGCTCTGGCCTCAGAAATGTGTGACAACAAATTCTGTAATTTAAGCCACTTGCCTGTTATTTAAGCCACTCATTTATGGTACTTTCTTATGGCAGCTCTAGGAAACTCATACAAATGAAGAGAATGGGAAGAACCCAGAAGTTTAGAGTCAAGAAAAATTTGCAAACTTGAAAAGATAGCCACCTTTCACTGAGTAATATAAGCAGCCATAGGCAAACTCACAGGATGAAGCCAAAGACATATCTGACCTCACTCTTTTTCCTCCCTCTGATCTCCTCCCAGGTCCTCCCAGGAGTTCTGCCGATACAGTTCTCCCTTTCATCTTCTTTTTCCCTCCCACCACCTACTCTCAGCACAGCAGCCAGAGTGTCACTCCTCTTCTTAAAACCCTCATACCTAATAAAAAAGTCCTCACAAAGACCTCTAAGACAATATATCTGTGGCTGGCCATTGCCTCTTACTGCACCTCCTAGTACTCCTCCTTTGCTCACTCTGTTCCAGCCAACCTGGCCTCCTCACTTAACACTGGCTCTTCTGCTCTCTGGAATGCTTCTTCTGCAAGTATCTGCATGACTTCCATTCTCTCTTCATTCAAGTCTTTACTCAGTAAGGTCTCCTCAGACCACTCCAACACGTTAAACCCTTATTCTCCAAATACATTTCCTATTCCGCTTCTCCTTAGTGTTTATCACTATCTTAAAATCTATATATTTTGCTTACTTATCCTGCTTATTGTCTCCCTCCTCCAGTAACCTGAAGCCCTTCAGGGAAAGGATGTTTGCCTACTTTGTTCACTGCTGAACTCCCAGTACCTAGAAAGAGTGCCTGGCAGTAGACTCCAATGCATATATGTTGAATAAATGGATAATGTTTTATATTTTTATAATTTGTGTCTTTCTGTCTTATGAACTTAACCTTCTCTAGTAACTGCAAGTTTTTTTTTTAAAGACTAATATTTCTACCATGAAAATTTCCTGGTATGAAGAGATTCAATGGGACAGATTGCTTTATTGTAGCTGATGCTTAATGACTTGTTATGATGAACACAGGATCCTTAAATTCCAGATATATGCACAAATCCCATATATGGTATCTTTCTGGTAAGCCTGCAACAGTCCTCAATAATAAACAATTCAACTTCAAAGGAATTTTGTATATTCTTTTAAGTTTGAGAGCCATTTTATCTTTGGTCTATCTTTTTTTTCACTCCACCCTCTCCAATGTATACTAAACTGTGTTCCTTAAATGTAAGCAATGATGGCAGACGGTATTTACTGTTTTGTTTAAAACTATTTTGAGAAATTTGGTCAGGGACAAACATTGCATTTCAGCCCACGTTTCTTTTGGAAGAAGAAAATGTAAACAGCTAGTACCGCCAAATCGCTCTGTCAACTCCATGTATAACCATAAAGAAAAAATGCTGTTTTTATTGCTGTTTTCTTTGTAGATCTGATACAATAGATCCTAGGTAAATATGTTATTACTAAAAGCCTATAGGAGTTGCTGGTTTAAATACCCCATACATTCCCAGGATTTTGGACCCCAGATTATTATACTGATTTTGTGACTAATAATCCTAGCTATTTCTTCTTCCTCCCAGTATTCTCATTGGCTTTTTGTCTTTTTAATTCTAATACAAATCACTGTCATGTTTTAGAGTCACTGCCTTTAAAATGCACATCCTTATAAGTCTCTTCACGGTGTGTCTGTACAAACATTTAGGTTTTCCAGGTGTGTGTGTTCTTTATTACAGAAAGAGAATCTGAATTAGAAAACACAAAGGAAACACCATCTATAGCTTTTAAGTAAATTTTTTGATGGCTTAAAGTTTACAGAGATTTGAAATTTTTAGTGAAATCCAGAAAATCTTCTACATATTGTGATAAACATACAGGGAAAAAAATCAACCCTTTTTTGGGACAAAAGTGGCTTCCTTTTAACAACATAATGAGGTCAATGGGTTATGAAATGCTCATATTCTTAAGTTAGGCTAACCTGCTTTGATAACATAATAGTGTTCATAACAGTGTTTTATGCAAGGCACCCTTCTCTGAGAATGAGAAGGAAGTTTTGATTTTTTTGCTTCTTAAGTTTCTCTTCTTTCCCTGCCACTAGCCTGCATCAGCCCCTTCCAGTTCTGAATTGTTTCTCTCTACACACCCTGTAAAACTTGCTTTCTTTCACTCCAGAAAACCATAAATTCCAAGTATGTGTTTTGCATACTCCCTCTGCACATTACCCTTGTGGGTTTTTTTGTAAGATTTATATTAAATTTTTTTTTCAGTTCATCTATAAACTTGAAAGCAATCTACTTACAATTAAATGAGAAATACTTGTCCCTCAACATCGTTGGCAGGTATATTTGGTTTAGGGAAGACAGGGTGGGGTGCTCAGAATGTTATTCAAATTGAAGTCTGAGATAAGATCCTTTTTCTATGGTCTCCAAGGCACAGATGTAAGCACAATCACATATTGAAAACCTTTCCTAGGTCTGTGACCTTGAATGTCTCTTCAAAAAGTGAAACATCTAATTTAAAAATGAAATGCAAATATGATTTGTGATTTTTGTGCCACATACCCACGGATCTTTCCGAAAAAATGTCATTTAACTGAACTCAAGTTTTTATAATGAAAATTACTTGCACCAGTGTAAATAGAGGCAAATTTTTGGAATGCACTAAGTTCTTCAAAGTGAGTTATTAGAGTGTACAGATCATAAGTATAACAGAAAAAAAACAGAGAAGTCTCCACTTCTTAAAACACTTAAAATCAATTTTAAAAAACTGAACAGGGGCTTCCCTGGTGGCGCAGTGGTTGAGAGTCCGCCTGCTGATGCAGGAGACACGGGTTCGTGCCCCGGGTCCGGGAAGATCCCACATGCCGCAGAGCGGCTGGGCCCGTGAGCCATAGCTGCTGAGCCTGCGCATCTGGAGCCTGTGCTCCACAACGGGAGAGTCCACAACAGTGAGGGGCCCGCATACCGCAAAAAAAAACAAAAAAAAAAACAAAAAAAAACTAAACAAACAAGAAAAAGAGCCCTATTTAAGGGCAATAGATCCAACGAAACTCATTTTAAAGAGCAACTTTAAGAAGAAGGATCATGGAAGATATTTATTACTCTTCATCTTTGCCAGTTACTGCTTAGCTTCAAAGGCAATGCTTGCTGCTGTAGCCTGGTTCAGCTGAAGCCATGTGTATGAAGAAATGGGTATGTTTGCTCATTGCAGGGCTAAGTGGCAGCTAAAGTCTTAAGGCCACACATTTATTAAATTCAGATCAGTTTCAAGTGTCAGTTGGCATGTGCTTGATGAAGCTCATCGAGGAGGCCAGCTGGCCTGCAGTCATACTAACTGCAAAATAAACAATACTGAAGTGCACATATTTAGATATTCAAGAGAGAACTTTAATCCTGTGAAATCCCTAATTGTGCTGCTCTCAAGTGTGATTTGGGGTGACAGATGCCAGAATTCAGCCTCTTGACTAACAGCAAAGGATTGTAACAAGAGAAGGAACAGAACAAGCTTGAAAAGAACAACAGAAGGCAAGGGAAGGGTGGTGGTGTCAGAGAGAAAACTGAGGAGAAATCCCTCTTGAAATGTGAAGCTTTCAAGCTGTTCTTATAATTAAGAAAGCATAAAGAATACTGGAATATACTTTAAAAACCTATTGCCAGAAAATTATGAATGAGGTGACACATTTACTTTTAAAATAGATATTTCTCAATATGGATATGTCATACCTTCAATTTTGCAGCATTAGAAAAAAAAGGGGAAGTGAAATATACTGATAGATCACTACCTGTAGGGCATTCATGTTTAAAATTGTATAAAATAAGCATAGCACTTTAGAGAATTTAAATTTAAATTTCCTTTATCTTTTTTCTCTCTAAAGTTATATCCAAAGTATGCCAAAATGTATAAGAAACCATACAGAAATGAGGCAAATTATTTTCCTGTATTTCTTTCCAGTAACTAATACACATACCACTTAATGGCAGTTAATGTAGCATAGTGGTTTAAACAAAGCCAAACAAAACAAAACATTCAAAAATTGATTATTAAACCTCTCAGAGCCTCAATCTAAATATTGGAATAAGCCAGCTTCATAAAAATCTTGTGTGACTTAAAAGAGAGAGTAAATGTAAAGATAAAGTATTTGGGGGACTTCCTTGTTGGCGCAGTGGTTAAGAACCCACCTGCCAATGCAGGCGACCTGGGTTCAAATCCTGGTCCAGGAAGATCCCACATGCCATGGAGCAACTAAGCCTTGTGCCACAACTACTGAGCCCACGTGCCACAACTACTGAAGCCCAGGCACCCTAGAGCCTTAGAGCCTGTGCTCTGCAGCAAGAGAAGCCACTGCAATGAGAAGCCCATGCACCACAACTAGAGAAAACCCGTGTGTGGCAATGAACACCAACGCAGCCAAAAATAAATAAGTAAATAAATTTATTAAAAAGAAAAAATAAAGTATTTGGTACAGTTATTAGCACATTTCAAGTGATCAGTAAATGATATACGCTATTATTATGTGAGGGCATGTTAAATTTTAAGTTTCAACTTAGATGTCAAATTATAATAGATAAAAACCCCATAAGGAAGTACAAGATTGAAATGTACATTTTCCAAGTATATAAGGGAATACTTCTTGGACAGTTCTAAAATTCACAAGGACAAGGTAAAAGGGCCAAGAGAAGGGAGACTTGTGTAGAGATTCTTTTTGGCTATAGTGCTGAGGTGCTATGAGTCTCACTCCTCCTTAAGGGTTAGTTTGAGGTGGATTCTTCTAATTTCAGTCCTGTTTGCAATCATTTCAAGAAGGCAACTCTGAAAGCTTGGTGTGCACCCCAGGAAATACGAGAGTACAATGGTTGGGTTGTCTGACACACATGAGATTTCTAAATGTGGGTGCAGCCTGAAGCCACAGTGTAGAGAGAGCTACTGCTGCATCCAGAAGCAAGTGACCAACCTGCTAGTGGTGGATAAAGGTGCAGCATCTCCAAGATCACTTGTGCAACACCAAGTAGGAATGTAGGTGTGTGTTAGAAGGAATCCTGTTTAAAAATGGTCTCTGTCAGCGAATTCCCTGGCGGTCCAGTGGTAGGGACTCTGCGCTTCCTCTGCAGGGGACATGGGTTTGATCCCTAGTCTGGGAACTAAGATCCTGCATGCCGTGTGGCACGGCTAAAAAAAAATAGCCTCTGCCAGAATGTGCAGGATCCCTAAAAGGGAGAGTCTGTGAAGGATGGATCTAGAGAAAGCTTGAAGCTTATGGGGGTGCAAGAGCAGCTAGCCAAAGCATAGCGTTAGCGTAAGAGGAGTCCATCAGGGGAATTTCTTAATAATCTACTAAAATGCTTCTAAGAGAAAAATTCAGCCTTAAATACTAGCCATTTCCATATGATACAGAATCCTTTGATAATAGTCAAGTAAAAACTTCACATATTCCTTTTCCTCTTCCCTTTCTCTCTTCCCATTCCAAGTAGTCAGAAGCCATGTGTATCAGTTAGAATAGGTAAGTTTGTTGCAACAACAAACAAATCCTAATCTCATTAGCTTAAAACAAAAAGTTTAATGTCTCATTTATGTCACATGTGCTTTGCAAGTTGGCAGGAAGTCACTGTTTATTGTAGTCAGTCAGGGACCCAGACTGATGGAGCTGCACTTCCACAAACATTGCAGATTATACAGGAAAGAAACTCAGGAGGATCTCACATCAACAATTAAGTGCCAATACTTTCACTCACAGCTTGTCCAGAACTAGACTGGGTGGCCTACCTGATCACAATATGCCAGGAAGAGCAATGCTATCACATTATATTGAAGATTGAGAGTGAGAAATATTTGACCAACAACACTAATAGCTGCCATAATTTGCCTTTCTAGCTAAAAATAAAAATGTACATATTCTCGCTTTCACAGTCAAAATATACTGTCTCCTCAACAGATACAACTTCAAAGTCTTATCCATTCTTGGCATTTAACTCCAAGTCTAGGATTCCTGGGTGATGACTGATAGTCTCTGTATTTGGTCTGATGTATTTCCTCATCTTGGGGACCAATGAACTAAAAAGCCAAGTTCTTTGCTATCCACACAGCTAAAATACAAAAGTAAAAGAGGGATAGAAAAACCACAATAAATAATCTCATTTGGAAAAGATATGGTCTATGGCAAATTTCAAAGCAGATGTTTTAAAGGTTCCCTATCCTGATGATGGGAAACGGATTAGGCCCTGATTCTCTCCCTACTGCCCCTTACCAAGTACTTCTGTTGTTTGCCGTGGCCCTCAGATCTTCTCTCTGTTCCTTTTCTAGTAACCTTTGACAGTATCTGAAATGGGCACTGGAAAATGTTACTGAAGTTAAGCAGATTTATCAGCATGCTTCTTACTGATGTATGGTGGCAGGGGGTGAGGGTGTTGGGGGCCAGTGGACAACGGTCATTTTAAGTCTTGAACATTCACAGTTTCTTTTAGAACAGGTTCTTTTGACAGTAGTTCTTTCCTAAATAAGTTAGGAAACTTCTGGAGATGAGAATCTAATCTATTTGATTCAAGTCATCTCCATGTTGCAATAGGCACATCTTTCCTTCTGTTCTAAATAGATCTCTTAGATTTGCTATATTTTTATACTTTCTCCCACCCTTGATTCTTTCTCTCTCCAGAATTAATTGCAGGTACTTTGAGCTTTTTCTACATCTGTGGGAAAGTCACATCATTGGTTTAATATCCCTGAGCCATGTTATCCAGTTCATAGTAATTGGGCACCTTGGTTTTAACTGGGTATTTGCTCTAAGACTGATTAAATTTATCTGGAGGTTTTAGCAGTGCATATGTAGACTATGCTCTCAATTTGATCCTTGCTACATGGCTAAATTTTAATCAATATTTATTATTCAGAGGCTTTCTTAGTTTAATTTTTTACTAGTAGGTGATGAAAAGTTCTCAAATTTCAGGACTCTCTTAATTCCTTTCATTTCTTTTGGAAAACCAACTATTTTTTTTTTCCTGATAAGCATCTTTCTTATAGTAACTTGACAAATCCAGCCTTCAACAACTAACACATACTGATAATGTTCTGTTTTTCATTCTCTCCCCTTCAAGCTAAAAATTCATTAAGTAAATATCTTTCTAGTTATCATTAACTCAATTGCCATTTTCCAAGGTACAGTAGGTAGCAATTTCTTCATTGCTTGTCACCTAGCCCCTAAACCAGTGTTTTAGATGAATGTGTGTGTGTGTGTGTGTGTGTGTGTGTGTGTGTGTGTGTGTTTTGTTATTGCAGTGCTTCAGTTCTGGTCAGAAGTGGTTAGGTTATCTTTGTATAACAATTAACTCCAAAATCTCAATGGTTTAGAAGAGTTTATTTCTTTCTCCCATTACATTTTCCTTGTTAATTTGTGGGAAAGGGGTGTCTACTCAGAAGAAACCGTGACTGTCTTAAATGTAGCCTTTCATTGTATCCGAAGGAAAAAGACATCTTGGAGAGTTTTGCATCAACCATTAAATAATCTGTCATGTAAATAACTCATGCCACTTCCCACTTGCAACTTATTGGCCAGAACTATAGATACACTTTCACTCAGTTACAAGAAACGTTATTCTACCATGTGCATTTAAGTGGAAAGCTATATTGAAAGGAAAACAGCACTAGTGACTGAGACAACAAGGTTATTAGCAGACTTGGGGAAAAGAGAGTTCACGATACCAACCTTACAAACAATAAGTAGCCTGCTAGAAGTTGGCTCTAGCCAGGGAAGGAAAGAAGACTTAGCAGTAAATCATGCTCAGAGTTTTGATTGATTCATTATATTGATCATCCTAAAGTCTCAGTTGTGATTGTTTTATGACTCTAGGTCACATAGGCTTGTTTATTATCTGCTAGAAGGAAAATTAGAAGGAAAAAATAGATCTTTTTAAGTTTTCATCCAGTGGCCCCACTGGATAAATTTTAAAGTGCCAATGGGAGACAAAAATTTGCATTTTTATTACAAGAGTTGTTTCCTTTGACATATCAGCTGCCATCACCATGACCACCTCCATCATTATCATCAGCTGCACTTATGTTTATAAAAACTTTGGATTGATAAGCATAATGGGTTAATTTTTCCTATCTGTCATCAGTCAGTTAACCATAGACATTATTTGCAGGTAACATGATTTTATATATGGTAAATCCTAAAAACCAAAAACTGCTACAAGGATGAAATAAATCAAAGAAGACACAAATAATGAAAAGATAGCCCATGTTCTTGGATTGAAAGAATACATATTGTTAAAATGTCCATACTACCGAAAGTCATCTATAGAATTAATGCAATTCCTATCAAGATTCCAAAGGCATGTTTTACAGAAGTAGAAAAAACACCCCTAAAATTTATACAGAACCACAAAAGACCCCAAATAGCTAAAGAAATCCTGAGAAAAAAGAATAAAGCAGGAGGCATCACACTTCCTGATTTCAGGCTGTACTATAAAGCTATAGTCATCAAAACAGTATGGTGCTGGCATAAAAACAGACAAATAGACCAGTGGAACAGAATCAAGAGCCAGAAATAAACCCACACATATAAAGTCAACTAATATTTGACAAGGAAGCCAAGAATACTCAGTGGAGAAAAGACAGTCTCTTCAATAGATGGTGCTGGGATAATGGATATTCACATGTAAAAGAATGAAACTGTACTCCCTCTTACACCACTCACAAAAACTAACTCAAAACAGATTAAAGACTTGAATATAAGACCTGAAACCATGACACTTCTAGAAGAGAACATTGGAGTAAAGCTTCTTAACGTGGGTTTAAGTAATAATATTTTTGGTTATGACACCTAAAGCACAAGCATCAAAATAAAAAATAAATAATAGGACTATAGCAAACTAAAAAGCTTCTATACAGCAAAAGAAACCATCAACAAAGTGAAAAGACAACTTACAGAATGAAAAAAAAATTGCAAACCTTATAGCTGATAAGGGACTAATATCCAAAATATATGAAGAACCCATACAACTCAATAGCAAAACAACAACAACACACAAAAATACAAAAATGATTAAAAAATGGGCAAGGGACCTGAATAGACATTTCTCCAAAGAAGATATGTGAAAGGCCAACAGGTACATGAAAAGATGCTCAACATCATCAGTTGTTAGGGAAATGGCAATTAAAACCACAATAAGATATTACCTCATGTCTGTTAGAATGGCCATCATCAAAAAGATAGGATAACATATGCTGGTGTGGATGCAGAGAAAAGGGAACCCTTGTGCACTGTTGATGGGATTGTAAATTGGACACCCACCATGGAAAACAGTTTGGGAGATCCTCAAAAAAAAGAAAAATAAAACCACCATGTGATCCAGCAATTCCACTTCTAGGAATATATCCAAAGGAAATGAAAACAGGATCTTGAAGAAATATCTGCACCCACATATTCATAGCAGCATTATTTACAATAGCTAAGACATGGAACCTGGGTATTCATCGAGGGATGAATGGATAAAGAAGTTGTAAGATACATCTATCTACCTATCTATATCTATATTTATATACACGTACCTACACACACAAACATGCACACACATGTACACACATACACACACAGTGGAATATTATTCACCCATAAAAAATGAGGAAATTCTAACCATTTGTGACAACATGGATGGACCTTGAAGGCTTTATGCTTAGTCAGACAGAGACAAATACTGTATGATCTCACTTATATGTGGAATCTAAAACAAAAACAAAACAAGAAATTAAACTCATAGAAAAGGAGCTCAGACTTGTGGTTACCAGAGCAGAGGGAAGGGGAAGGAAGAATTAAAGGAAGGTGGTCAAAAGATACAAACTTACAGTTACAAGAAAAATAAGTACTAAGGATGTAAGGTACAATGTAATGACTATAGTTAACACTGCTGTATGATGTATAGCAAAGTTGTAAAGAGAGTAAATCTTAAGAGTTCTTATCACAAAGAGAAATTTTTTCTTGTTTTTTATTGTATCTATATGAGATGACAGATGTTAGCTGAACCTATTAAGGAAATCATTTCACAATGTATGTAAATCAACCATCATGATCGACACCTTAAACCTATACAGTGACATATGTCAATTATTTCTCAATAAAACTGGAAAAAATTAATACGGAGACAATAAGATAAAATTTCCCTCAGAATCAGAATTTGTATAGCAGAATTCTCACCTGTCTTTTTGATTGAAAGTGCCATGAAAGAAATCATTTTTTCTTCCCCCCACCCCCGACTCTGTGCCTTTGATTGCAGACACTACCAGGTGACTCTAAATTAAACTAAAATGAAAATACTGAGTGGACTTAAGGTATCTCACAGCATTTAAGGGAGGGCTGGGGAAATAGGTTCACAATAGGGAAAGGAGGAAGCTTTTAAGTCTCAAGGGCATTGATTGCTAGGCATGAACAAATTCTAGCTATTTTTCCTGCCATGTCACTCCCCTCATGATTCAAATTCTGAGAGAGAGGATTGACTGGCTAAGCTTAATTTGATTATTTACCCACATTTACTGTATCTCAGAAGTGAAAAGAATGATCTAGTTTTGATGCAAGAAGACTCCAGGGTTTTTTTGCTTTTTGTTTTTTTCTTCTCTTGGTGGCAGAGCATAGCACTGCATTTTACTATTCCCCCAGATTGCCCAGAACAGGAGAGAAATATTTCTCCTCCCTAAGATATAGAGTACCATTAGGAACAGTGATAGTGGTTGCTTGGTAACCAAAAACCAAACCAAAACAAAAATGCATATAACCAGTTTGCTTCTGTTATATGAAGGTGAAGTGTTTGAGGAACATAATTTTAATAAACATTTTTTTTGTTAATGATAAGAACAGCTTTTTAAGAAAAATATTTTGGGAAGAAGTTTTGGGCCAATATCACTTTTCCTAGGTCAGTCATCTATAATTAATAAGGTACAAAAAGTCATGCTTGAAAAAAATGATGAAATTAGCTCATCCAGTCTCTTGATTTTTGGCCCTCTTGTTATTACACTCTACACTGCAAACCAAATGAGTAGCAGCTAAAAGTTTCAGGGCCCTACAGTGCCATGTCTTTGGCAAAATTGCCTTTTCTGTTCCCAGATTTAGTCATTCTCTAAATGCTGGTAACCTGATGTGATTTCCTCAATGCAGATGAACTGATTTATTTGAGCTTTTCCCTGACACTGACAGCTAATTCTTGGTGGAGGCCAGACTCTGAGGTTGGTGGTGTGATGGTAGTAGAGGGAGTGAATTATGAGTGTGTGCTGATTTCTTAGAGCTTTCTCTTTTTTTTTTAGCGGTACGCGGGCCTCTCACTGTCGTGGCCTCTCCCGCTGCGGAGCACAGGCTCTGGATGCTCAGGCTCAGGGGCCATGGCTCATGGGCCTAGCCGCTCCACGGCATGTGGGATCTTCCTGGACCGGCGCACGAACCCACGTCCCCTGCATTGGCAGGTGGACTCTCAACCACTGTGCCACCAGGGAAGCCCTCTTAGAGCTTTCTACAACATGTTGAAGGATTACAGGAAGGCTTGTCATTACAAATAAGCTAGTACAGAACACAGATGTAATATTCATTACAGTCATAATGCAAGTATTACAGCTAATATGAGAGAAACTCCAGAAGAAGAAAGGAAACTGTTTTCTGTTTGCATGAAAGATGGCAGGAATAAGTTACTTTGACACACATTGTGTATTTGTATTTTCTGTGCTTTTTCTATTTATATGCATAAAAAATTAAACCTTTGACTGGATAGCAGTTGGTATGGTTCATTTTTATTCACTACTGTCCACTAACTGGATTGAATAATTACAATTTGTCCTACCATCTGAGACTTTCCCTGACATTAAGCTGCCTCTGCCCTGCTGCTCACTTATGTTTAAGTTTGTACCTGCTCATTAACTGATTTGTCCTAAAAATAACTTTGAAAGTCTCAGATCCTGAGCTGTTAGTACTTAGCCTATATAGTTAAGGTTATAAAATCAGCATCTGGCTAGAGCTAAAAAAGCTGACTCTATTATCATTTTTAAGACTAAGATGAAGAAATTGATATTTGACACTGCTTCTGATTAGCTCTTAAAACTATAAAACACTGAAGGCTATCGTGAAAGATCTGCCTCATTGTACTGCAGTGTTTGTTACTTCATCCCAGGCATCAGAATTCAATTATGGCATCTCTCTTAGACGTGTGGTGAAAGCTCCCATCTCTTGTCTTTTCCACAAAACCTTAAGCCCAAACATTAGCAATAGTACTCTGTATGTTGGTTAAGTATTTCCATGCAAAGGTTTTGCACTTTTTAGAAATAAAGGTATCAACCTAAATTATCTGCATTTTGGAGCGCCAAAACTTATTTGGTAACATTTGCATTTGATCTTTGAGTTAAATATTTTCAGGTTTGGCTAACCCAATTCTTCATTGTCATAACAAAAGTCATTCTGGGAATAATTCCATGTATGTAAAGATTCTAAGAAGCAATTCCTATTTCTGGAACTCCATGTGAGGATTTATGGGTAATTTCTCTTGTGGGGCTGAGGAGAAACAATTTTTAAAAATATTTTGATGCAAATTAACTAGATATTTAATGCAATTAATAAAATGAAAATAGACTGATTTTAAAATCACCTGTGGTAGGTGGATGAATAGGGGAAGTAGGTTTGAAGGATTTGAAGTAATAGAGTATAAAGTTAAACTGGTATAATATTTAGGGTAAGTCTTCATCTATTGATTTGTCACTTACAGTTTACCTCGTACAGTTGTTTTAAAAACATTATCCTATATCCTAATCACCCTGAGAACAGACACCTTAAAATGCTTTTCTCTTTATATCTAGCACAAAACTCAGCATACATAATGAACTAGGTAAATATTCTTATTAATGGTATTAATATATAACATAATTTTAAATTAAACATTATCTTAAAAATTTATAAAACTCTCAGTTTTGTCTCTTTTTATCTTCCCAGAAATTGTTTATCTAAAAAAAGTATAGCATAAATGTACAATGAATTTTCTTCCTGAATCTCAGTTGCCTCATGTTAAATGATATCTCAAGCAGAGAATGACTTTTTATTTTTTGTTTATTATTATAAAAATAAATAAGTTAAAACGTTACAGAAAGAGATGCAATGAAAAGTGAAATTTTACATTAGTAAACAGCCTGTCCCACTCTACTGACTAGTGGTAGTAGCCATTAGTAATATTTTGTGCCTTTTCTGAAAGTTTCTGTACATAAATAAACATATATGGTTATAATTATTATAGGACTATGTAGTAAAAATCTATACATATTTAGTACATAAAAGGTATAAATAATATATTACAAAGAGGATGTATATCTCCCTTAAAAATACTTTTTCATATGGATTTTTGTATTCAATACTGTAACTGGGAGATCTCAACACATATAAATATAGTTAACCACTGACTAGAATACTTTTGTATAAATATATAATAATTTCACATACCTAGTCCTGATAGATGAATAGTTATGTTGATTCTGACCCTTAGCTATTACATACTGTGTTTCAGTGTTCATCCTTGTACATGTATCTTTTGAGTAAACCATAAGGATATATTTCTATGATAAAATCATAGAGGTTGCCAGTCTATTTTTTTTAATTTATAAATTGTTTTTTGAGTCACTTTAGGCAATTTATGTTTTCCTTTTTTTAAAATTAATTTTTATTGGAGTATAGTTGCTTTACAATGTTGTGTTAGCTTCTGATGCACAGCAGAATGAATCAGCCATACATATACATATCTCCCCTCCATTTAGGACACTACAGTGCATTAAGTAGAGTTCCCTGTGCTATGCAGTATGTTCCCATCAGTTGTCTATTTTATACATAGTATCAATAGTGTATATGTGTCAATCCCAATCTCCCAATTCCTTCCACCCCACCATTTCCCCCTTGGAATCCATACATTTGTTCTCTACGTCTGTGTCTCTATTTCTTCTTGGTAATTAAGGTCATCTATACCATTTTCCTAGACTCCACATATATGCATTAGTATACGATATTTGTTTTTATCCTCTGACTTACTTCATTCTGTATGACACTCTCTAGGTCCATCCACGTCTCTACAAATGATCCAATTACATTTCTTTTTATGACTGACTAATACCCCATTATATTTAGGTACCACATCTCCTTTATGCATTCGTCTCTCGATGGCCATTAAGGTTGCTTCCATGACCTGGCTATTGTAAATAGTGCTGCTATGAACATTGGGGTGCATGCGTCTTTTTGAATTATGGTTTTCTCTGGGTATATGCCCAGGAGTGGGATTGCAGGGTCATATGGTAGTTTTATTTTTAGCTTTTTAAGAAACATCCATACTGTTTTCCATAGTGGCTGTTATCAATTTACATTTCCACTAACAGTGTAAGAAGGTTCCCTTTTCTCCACACACTCTCCAGCATTTATTGTTTATAGATTTTTTGATGATGGCCATTCAGACCAGTGGGAAGTGATACCTCATTGTAGTTTTGATTTGCATTTCTCTAATAATTAGTGATGTTGAGCATCTTTCCATGTGTTTGTTGACCATCTGTGTGTCTTCTTTGGAGAAGTGTCTATTTAGGTCTTCTGCCCATTTTTTGATTGCGTTGTTTGTTTTTTTGATGTTGAGCTGCATGAGATGCTTGCATATTTAGGAGATTAATCCTTAGTCAGTTGCTTCGTTTGCTAATATTTTCTCACATTCTGAGGGTTGTCTTTTCCTTATGTTTATGGTCTCCTTTGCTGTGCAAATGCTTTTAAGTTTAATTAGGTCCCATTTGTTTATTTTTCTTTTTTATTTTCAGTACTCTAGGAGCTGGGTCATAAAAGATCTTGCTGTGATTTATGTCAAAGAGTGTTTTTCCTATGTTTTCCTCTGAGAGTTTTACAGCGTCTGGCCTTACAGTTAGGTCTTTATCCATTTTGAATTTATTTTTGTGTATTGTGTTAGGGAGTGTTCTAATTTCATTCTTCTACATGAAGCTGTCCAGTTTTCCCAGCACCACTTATTGAAGAGGCTGTCTTTTCTCCACTGTATATTTTTGACTCCTTTGTCAAAAATTAGGTGACCATGGGTGTGTGGGTTTCTTTCTGTGCTTCCTATTCTGTTCCATTGATCTATATTTCTGTTTTCGTGTCAGTACCATATTGTCCTGATAACTGTAGCTTTGTAGTATAGTCTGAAGGTAGGCAGCCTGATTCCTCCATCTCTGTTTTTCTTTCTCAAGATTGCTTTGGCTATTCAGGGTCTTTTGTGTTTCCATACAAATTGCAAAATGTTTTGTTCTAAACACCATTGGTGTTTTTTTTTTCACACATACACACTGTATTTTATTTTTACAAGAGATAAATAGACTGACACCAAGCATTGTAAATGGATGACCACAACAAAAGCAACAATGATTGCAATTACCAAACACGAAACACACTCATACTATGTCATAATATTGACATTCAGTCCAGTAATCCTCCACTGTAATAGCTCCTTTACTTTTCAGTGAAAATTGATTTGTATATTTTTTGCCTCTGAGACCTTGTGGGACTTTTTCTTATTCAAACAGAAAGTCACATAAATTATAATCATCCTCATAAGTTTACTCAGTCCCATGTCATTAATTTTTTTTTCATCTTGATCTTTTGTTACCACTTTCATTAGTTCATCAATTTTCTATTTGAGTTCTGAAAATGTTTATTCATTCAGTTCAGCAGTACAGTCAGTTACCAGAAACCTGTACTTGTCAGAGTCTTTTCCATGAATTCCTTGAAGATGAAACTCTTTTATAGGAACATATTTGCAAAAGCATCAGAGTACACCCAAAACTGTATGTAAATGACAAAAGACTTAAAAATGACCACAGTTAGGGCTTCCCTGGTGGCACAGTGGTTGAGAGTCCGCCTGCCGATGCAGGGGACACAGGTTCGTACCCCGGTCCGGGAAGATCCCACATGCCACGGAGCAGCTAGGGCCGTGAGCCATGGCCGCTGAGCCTGCACGTCCGGAGCCTGTGCTCCGCAATGGGAGAGGCCACACCAGTGAGAGGCCCACATACCGCAAAAAAAAAAAAAAAAAAAAAATGACCACGGTTAAAGATTTGATGTAAGTTCATAATAATACAATTGACAAGGAAATTTAGTTATTTCTGAGATATACATTTTAAAGTAATAACTAGTATTATGACTTATAACATTATACCAGAACATATAAGATTTTTAGAAATTTCATGTAATGTCTGAAACATTTATTTAATATATTTCCATACAAATAACCCAATGAAAGTTTAGTATTAGTTGTTTTGTTTGTTTTTTTATACTGCAGGTTCTTATTAGTCATCAGTTTTATACACATCAGTGTATACATGTCAATCCCAATCGCCCAATTCAGCACACCACCATCCCCACCCCACCACAGTTTTCCCCCCTTGGTGTCCATACGTCTGTTCTCTACATCTGTGTCTCAACTTCTGCTCTGCATACCGGCTCATCTGTACCATTTTTCTAGGTTCCACATACATGCATTAGTATACGATATTTGTTTTTCTCTTTCTGACTTATTTCACTCTGTATGACACTCTCTAGATCCATCCACGTCTCAACAAATGACTAAATTTCGTTCCTTTTTATGGCTGAGTAATATTACATTGTATATATGTACCACTACTTCTTTATCGATTTGTCTGTTGATGGGCATTTAGGTTGCTTCCATGACCTGGCTATTTGTAAATAGTGCTGCAATGAACATTGGGGTGCGTGTGTCTTTTTAATTATGGTTTTCTCTGGGTATATGCCCAGTAGGGGGATTGCTGGATCATATGGTAAATCTATTTTTAGTTTTTTAAGGAACCTCCATACTGTTCTCCATAGTGGCTGTATCAATTTACATTCCCACCAACAGTGCAAGAGGTTTCCCTTTTCTCCACACCCTCTCCAGCATTTGTTGTTTGTAGATTTTCTGATGATGCCCATTCTAACTGGTTTGAGGGGATACCTCATTGTAGTTTTGATTTGCATTTCTCTAATAATTAGTGATGTTGAGCAGCTTTTCATGTGCTTCTTGGCCATCTGTATGTCTTCTTTGGAGAAATGTCTATTTAGGCCTTCTGCTTATTATTGGATTGGGTTGGTTTTTTTTTTTTAATATTGACCTGCAGGAGCTGTTTATGTATTTTGGATATTAATCCTGTGTCCGTTGATTCGTTTGCAAATATTTTTTCCCATTCTGAGGGTTGTCTTTTTGTCTTCTTTATGGTTTCCTTTGCTGTGCAAAAGCTTTAAAGTTTCATTAGGTCCCATTTGTTTATTTTTGTTTTTATTTCCATTACTCTAGGAGGTGGATCTAAAAAGACCTTGCTGTAATTTATGTCAAAGAGTGTTCCTCCTATGTTTTCCTCTAAGAGTTTTATAGTGTCCAGTCTTACATTTAGGTCTCGAATCCATTTTGAGTTTATTTTTGTGTATTGTGTTAGGAAGTGTCCTAATATCATTCTTTTACATGTCACTGTCCAGTTTTCCCAGCACCACTTATTGAAGAGACTGTCTTTTCTCCATTTTATGTCTTTGCCTCCTTTGGCATAGGTTAGTTGACCATAGATGCGTGGACTTTTCTCTGGGCTTTCTATCTTGTTCCATTGATCTGTGTTTCTGTTTTTGTGCCAGTACCATATTGTCTTGATAACTGTAGCTTTGTAGTATAGTCTGAAGTCAAGGAGTCTGATTCCTCCAGCTCCGTTTTTTTCCCTCAAGACTGCTCTGGCTATTCGGGGTCTTTTGTGTCTCCATACAAATTTTAAGAAGATTTGTTCTAGTTCTGTAAAAAATGCCATTGGTAATTTGATAGGGATTGCATTCAATCTGTAGATTGCTTTGGGTAGTATAGTCATTTTCACAATATTGATTCTCCCAATCCAAGGACATGGTATATCTCTCCATCTGTTTGTATCATCTTTAATTTCTTTCATCAGTGTCTTATAGTTTTCTGCATACAGTTCTTTTTTCTCCCTAGGTAGGTTTATTCCTAGGTATTTTATTCTTTTTGTTGCAGTGGTAAATGGGAGTGTTTCCATAATTTCTCTTTCAGTGTTTTCATCATTAGTGTATAGGAATGCAAGATATTTCTGTGTATTACTTTTGTATCCTGCAACTTTACTAAATTCATTGATATGCTCTAGTAGTTTTTTGGTGGCATTTTAGGATTTTCTATGTATAGTATCATGTCATCTACAAACAGTGACAGTTTTACTTCTACTTTTCCAATCTAGATTCCTTTTATTTCTTTGTCTTCTCAGATTGCCATGGCTAGGACTTCAAAACTATGTTGAATAATAGTGGCGAAAGTGGACATCCCTGTCTTGTTCCTGATCTTAGAGGAAATGTTTTTATTTTTTCACCATTGAGAATAATGTTTTTTGTGCGTTTGTTGTACATGGCCTTTATTATGTTGAGGTAGGTCTTTATTCTTCAATTTGTTAGTATGGTGTATCACATTGATTGATTTGCTTATATTGAAGGATTCTTGCATCCCTGGGATAAATCCCACTTGATCATGGTATATGATCTTTTTAATGTGTTGTTGGATTCTGTTTGCTAGTATTTTGTTGAGGATTTTTGCATCTATGTTCATCAGTGATATCGGCATGTAATTTTCTTTTTTTGTGATATCTTTGTCTGCTTTTGGTATTAGGGTGATGGTGGCCTCATAGAATGAGTTTGGAAGTGTTCCACCCTCTGCAGTTTTTGGAAGAGTTTGAGAAGGGTAGGTGTTAACTGTTCTCTATCTCTGTCTGATAGAATTCACCTGTGAAGCCATCTGGTCCTGGACTTTTATTTGTTGGAATATTTTTAATCACAGTTTCAATTTCATTACTTGTGATTGGTCTGTTCATATTTTCTGTTTCTTCCTGGTTCAGTCTTGGAAGGTTGTACTTTTCTAAGAATTTGTCCATTTCTTCCACATTGCCCATTTTATTGGCATACAGTTGTTTGCATACTCTCTTATGATCCTTTGTATTTCTGTGGTGTCAGTTGTAACTTCTCCTTTTTCATTTCTACTTTCATTGATTTGAGTCCTCTTCCTTTTTTTCTTGATGAGTCTGGCTAAAGGTTTATCAATTTTGTTTATCTTCTTGAACAACCAGCTTTTAGTTTTATTGATCTTTGCTGTTGTTTTCTTCATCTCTATTTCATTTATTTCTGCCTTTATCTTTATGATATCATTCCTTATACTAACTTTAGGTTTTGTTTGTTCTTCTTTCTCGTTGCTTTAGGTGTAAGTTTAGGTTGTTTATTTGAGATTTTTCTTGTTTCTTGAGGTAGGATTGTATTGCTATAAACTTCCCTCTTAGAACTGCTTTTGCTGCATCCCATATGTTTTGGGTCATCATGTTTTCATTGTCATTTGTTTCTAGGTATTTTTGTATTTCGTCTGATATCTTCAGTGATTTCTTGGTTATTTAGTAGTGTGTTTTTCAGCCTCTATATGTTCGTCTTCTTTACAGTTTTTTCCTGTAATTGATTTCTCATCTCACAGCACTGTGTTCAGAAAAGAAGCTTGGTATGATTTCAACTTTCTTAAATTTACTGAGGCTTGATTTGTGACCCATGTATGGTCTATCCTGGAGAATGTTCCATGAGCACTTGAGAAGAAAGTGTATTCTTCTTCTTTCAGGTGGAATGTCCTATAAATACCAATTAAGTCTATTTGATCTATTGTCATTTAAAGCTTTTGTTTCCTTATTTATTTTCTGTCTGGATGATCTGTCCGTTGGTGTAAGTGGGGTGTTAAAATCCCCCACTATTATTGTGTTACTGTCGATTTCCCCTTTTATGGCTGTTAGCATTTGCCTTATGTATTGAGGTGCTCCTGTGTTGGGTGCATAGATATTTACAATTGTTATATCTTCTTCTTGGATTGATCTCTTGATCATTATGTAGTGTCCTTCCTTGTCTCTTGTCATAGTCTTTATTTTAAAGTCTAACTTGTCTGATATGAGTATTGCTACTCCAGCTTTCTTTTCATTCCCATTTGCATGAAATACCTTTTTCCATCCCCTCATTTTCAGTCTATATGTGTCCCTAGATCTGAAGTGGATCTCTTGTAGACAGCATATAGACAGGTCTTGTTTATGTATCCATTCATCTAGTTTGTTTTTTTTTTTTTTTTTTTTGGTTGGAGCATTTAATCCATTTACATTTAAAGTAATTATAGATATGTATGTTCCTATTACAATTTTCTTAATCGTTTTGGGTTTGTTCTTGTAGGTCTTTTTCTTTTCTTGTGTTTACATAAGGGTATGTTTCTACAATAAAATCATGGAGGTTACCAGTCTATTTTTTTAAATTTATAAATTGTTTTTTGAGTCACTTTAGGCAATTTATGTTTTTCTAAAAAATGTATTTTTTTCACATTTTCAATCTAATGAAATATTTCAGCCAAGGATTTTTAAAATCATTCTTTTATTTCCCAGTGTTCCCATTTTTCCATTTTTCATTTTTAAATTAGCATATTTGTTCCTTTTATACTGTCTCATGTTTAGGTTCACTGGTAAATTTTTTTTCAAAATGTTTCTCTTTGTGTTTTCCAGTTTACTATTATTTTATTTTCCAATGTGTTAATGTTTGTTTTTAATTAAAGATTTATTGGCATAGTAATAGTAAAAATCTTTGTCTGATATCTTCATTATCTAATGCCACATCAGCTGTGTATATTCTCTTCTTTTCTTGGTTTTGAATCATGGTTTTGAATCATGTGCTCTTGTTACCACCCATGCCTGACTATATTTGATCAAATTACAGATATGAATTCATGAATTATATTTTACAGCATGAAAAGTTATTGAATTGACTTGAGTTATGAGATCATGTTATCTTCTTCCAAAATGGATTACACATTTCTCCTGTAAGGCCAAGAGTACCCAGATATCTTGGATCATCTTATGCAATCAGGGATGATTCAAAGATGGACCACAGTTCTTTCAAGGGCTATTTCCACTTTTCCCTTCATCCTAAGATATAACCTGCACAAGTCATGGCAGGTTTGCCAAGGTCTTAGTCCTTGGCACTTAAACTACATATGTTTTTTCTTACTTTTATAAGTCTTTGAAAAGCTCTGCTCAGCTTATTAAGTTGCTTAGTCACCTTTATCATGATATGGAATCCATAGACATCTTTCAGTAAAAGAATCCTTAAATACCAGAACTCATTTCACTGGATATTCTTCTTCTGGAAATGGGTTCTATAATTCCTCACTACCTTGTTAGTTAGTTGATATATTTAAAATTAAAAAAATTTTTTTTTCTTGCTTTGTTAGTTGTTCACAGCTGAAAGTTTAATCTGAATTACCTAGTAATGACTAGAAGCAGAAATGGTGGTTTTCTTTGTACTTTCTTAATTTTGAATTTATGCATGTGCTGACACATTAGAGAAAGGAAGTGTTAGTCAATCTAATTTTATAGTTAAAAATGTATCTGAAGAGTTTTTTTTAATGCATCCTCCCAGTTCTCTTGGACAATATTTTTTAAGCTATACTATATTGACAAAAACATAATAAATTGATTATAGCTATTACATTCTTGAGTGGCTTTCCTACCATCCCACATTTCATCATCAGAATAACTTTCTAAAGAACAGTATTTTTTAAATTATTTATTTATTTATTTATTTTTACCATCTTTATTGGAGTATAATTGCTTTACAATGGTGTATTAGTTTCTGCTTTATAACAAAGTGAATCAGTTATACATATACATATGTCCCCATATCTCTTCCCTCTTGCATCTCCCTCCCTCTCACCCTCCCTCTAGGTGGTCACAAAGCACCGAGCTGATCTCCGTGCTATGCGGCTGCTTCCCACTAGCTATCTATTTTACGTTTGGTAGTGTATATATGTCCATGCCACTCTCTCACTTTGTCCCAGCTTACCCTTCCCCCTCCCCATATCCTCAAGTCCATTCTCTAGTAGGTCTGCACCTTTATTCCCATCTTGCCCCTAGGTTCTTCTGACCATTTTTTCCCCTCTTTTTCTTTTTTTAGATTCCATATATATGTGTTAGCATACGGTATTTGTTTTCCTCCTTAAAGAACAGTTTTTAAAACCCATGGTCTTCTTTAATGTGACTGTAGTCTACTTTTCCATTCTTAGCTCCACCTATTATATTTGTTCTCTCTGACAATTAAGATCAGTCTATTATTTTATTCCCAAAAAGGGCCTTGCACATTTCTGTTTTCTTTCTTTGTTCAGATATTTTCTTCTTTCCAGACTCTACTTTTGCCAAGCTGTGTGCCAAAATCTTATTCATTTGTAATGTTCAGCTGAAATGCTATCTCTTTATGAAGTTCTTCCTGATTATCCTCATTTTAAAGTTTGGTCTCATCCCACCTTAAATGCTATATTATTCATTGTACAAAATGCTTTTGGAATGTTACGTCTATCATTTGTGTCTTTTATCTTTAATTTCAGATTTCCTGAAGGCAGAAATGTCTGTTGTATTTGCATTCTATTTAAAAGGCAGTGTATTGAATGGTGCAAGCTTTTTCAGAGACAATTATGGCATACGTATTTAAAAACAAAAGGGTGATGCATACACATAATTAGGTGTGATGCGATTGAAGTTATTTCTTTCAAAGTTAGATGAAGAAGCTTTCCCTACAAAAGTATGTGGTACTGTTTATCAGGCTTAAATATGGCATATTTAATTGGAATGCACATTTTACCTAAGGATAAATAATTTAGAGCAGTATTTTATATTAAAAATCAGTATATCTTGTGATATATGTGTTAAATTTTTGTGTGAAATTCAAAGATAAAGCAGTGGAACCCAAAAACTATTCAAACTACTTTCAACTTTTCTGGACAACTGTAAAGCAAACTGTTTCATTACAAATTGGTAAAGATCTGAACAGACACCTGGCCAAAGAATCTGAGCCTTTGAGGTAACCTCCCACTAGGAAATTATAAAAAGGAAACATTTGAAAATAAGTAGATTAAGGAAAGTACCACGAGAGAGAAAAATTTAAGAATTCAAAGAATCTAATACACAGTAAACATCAGAAAATACTTGATAAGAGAGATACTAGAAAAATTTTGCATTTACAAATTCCAGCATAATAATACAGGAATTGTGGAATGTCAAGCTGATGGCATATTACGTCTCAAAGAATTGGAAAGTTTTATAAAATTTGTAACTATAAAACCGGAATAATGTATTTTGGTAGTAGTTAAGAGATCTATATGTCACCACTATATTTGTTTTGAAATAATAGCAATAGCATAATTCCCATGATTTTAAATGACTATATACTAATTCTAAATGTATTATTAAAATTAAACATTTATTTAATTATAAAACCAGAAGATTTCTGTATCATTTCACCCTAGAACAGCCATGCACAAAGTCCTACAACTAGTAAGCAAATTATGTTTCACTTAGACAAGTCCTGAATTATTCTAGGTAAATAGTAACACTGTACTTGTTTTTCAACCATGTCATTGTTGCTGGTTAGATTGTGTTCTAAATATTTTTAGTTGGTTATCTTTTTCTTCAACATGAGACTAATTAATTAATTTTTTTCTAAATACTTGTTCATTAGGCATTATCAATCTCAAAACATTTAGTAACCACCATACACCATCTTAGCCAAACCTGTCTGTTCATTCTCCATCCAACCTGCTATTTGCATTTCCTCCCCTCAGCATTTATACTTTCTTTCTCATCTAACATGCCTTTTTAAATCTTTTCTCACTGTACTTGTTTTTCTGTACTGTACTTTGTTTTTTTCTCATGCACAGACCTTACAAATCCCAAGATTTCTCTTGAAAAGCCTATATTGACAAAATAATCCTTCTCTTTGAATTCTGAGAATCTAGTTTTTGAACCTACTTTATGTCAAGTACTTTGGACCAGTTGCAGTGGCTGCAGTTTTGAAATATTCAGTCTCACCATGAATCTCATTGATTACTTGGAGAATTAACTATATTTCCTTATGTGGTATTTGTTTTACATATTTAAACTCTGCATACTGTAAACTTATGGGGAGAAATCATGTTTTAAACTAATATGCACATAATACTAAAAAGAAAAATATTTATACATTTCAATTTAGGAAATATTAATTGATCATTTATTGGGGGGAGGGTTTTCTGGGATATTCTCAAGACCCTGTTTCTATATTCCAGGATCTTAAGGTCTACAGAAATTTGAGAAAGAGATTAGGCAAACATTGAGTAGAAGTTTAAAATAATTTTTCTGCAAGCAATGTGTAACAAAAGCCCAAGCATGGGGCTTCTTAATTTGTTTGGTGTATTATGAGGAGATTTAAAGGTAGCTTTTAAGGTTGAATAAGCTTTTAAGATGTAAAGATGTGGTTCAGTATTCCGGGTTAGAGAAACAGCAGAGAGAGTCATACACAAGAAAGTAAGGCTATGTTTGAGGAACAAGTTGTATGTAGGAAAAAGCGTGAATAAGATCCCCATGAGATATCTATGAATAATGAGAGAGTAGACTGAAAATTTAAGTGAAAATTAAGTAGAGAACTGAATACAGAGAATATTGAATGTTATATTGAGGGGTTTTGCTTAGATTTTATAGACGAAGGGCAACATGAAACTTCTAAACAAAGGACTGATGCTATTTGAGTATTGATTTAAAGATACTAATTTGGCAACATTGGGTAAAATATATTCAATAGGTTTTTAAATAATTTGAGTTAGGTAGAAATTATTGGAAACAAATGTTGTATGCCATTGTAGGCAAAGGGTAATGAAGACCTTAAATATGTGCTGAATATTGCAAAGGAGAGATGAGTGTCGGCAGATATTTCAGTTATTGAATGAATGAAACATAGCAACTGATATGTGGATGCAGCAGAGGAAGAAATCAAAGTTTTCAAGACTTCTTTAATGGAAGATTTTTGGTGTCATTAAGTCAAGGAGAAAAGTCAGGCAGGGGAAATGGTCAGGTAATAGTGGATGATGAGAACACCTAGGTCACTGGGGTTCTCAACATTTCCTGCACATTTAAATCACTGGGGCACGTTAAAAACTACTGATGACTAAATTACACCCATTGAAATTCTGATGTAATAAGTCCAGAGTATGTCATGGGCATAGGAATTTTTAAAAACTCTGTAGGAAATTCTAAGATTAAGCTAGGGAAGCTCTGATCTAGATTCTGGCTACTTAACAATGCAGGACATAAACCAGCAACATCCACGTTATGTATAGAAATCTAGATTTTTAGTCCCAACCACAGACCACCTGAGTTAGAATCTGTAGTTTAAATACTTTCCTAGGTGAGTTGTATGCCTATTAAATTTTTAGTGGTGCTTAACTTGAACATGCTAGAATCATCTGAGGTGCTTTTAAAACCAAACACCTGTAGATCCCACCCCTAGAAATTCTGATTTAATTAGTACTGGGTGGGGCCCAGGCACAGGTATTATTTTGAAAGCTCCACAGAAGATACAGACATGAGCTAGATTTGAGAGCTGTAAGTACAAAGTATTTTACCTGTACATCCAAGAATCAGATTTCCAGGGGAGTTTGTTCTTTTGGTTTCTTATAACAGCATTAAAATATAACTAGGAGGAGAATGAGAAATGTTTTTATTCTCTAACTGTATTGCAAGATAGGAGGTTGCTTAATGAGAATCTACAGAAATATTCTATGTGACTAGAATTTTATATTTATTTGGAGCAATTTTGAGTAAGATTGAAAAATAAAACTGAACAAAAATGTCTCCCAGAAAGCAGTTTAAATATCCATATCATCCATGCACAATAATCTATTTGGAGTTAAGGTAAACTTTTTAGGCATCTCTGATTTTTCCTTGTGAACTAATACCGATAGCTACCCTGTTTTGAGGGACTTTATAACGACAGCCATTGTGAATTGTAGCCACACTCAATTTGCAAGGGCAGAGTTTCAAGCTAGAATAATTGCCTATTCCACTCCAGAGATGGGATGCTGACTGCTTCATTACCAGCTGTATGAACCAGGGCATGAGCAATTTCAGACAATGTGAACCATGCTCCTTTATACTACCCATGGGTGTTAGTTCCCAAATCTACTTACTCCCCCAAGCACAGTGACAACAGACATGTTTTACTTGCTGAAAGGTGCTCTTGATGGGACTAAAAGAGTTGTGCAAATGCACCTGTGCCCTGCTCTCACATCATTCTGCAGAGTGAATCACCACCATGTTGGAATATGCAGATAGATTCACATTATAGAATCACTGATGTGATTTTCTCTATTACTAATTTTTTTCCATCTGACTTTATCCCATTTCTAAGGCAAAGGGAATGGCTATTGTATAATCTATTATTAGGTTACATAGTTGTATTGGCATACATCAAGCCAATAAATGTAACTAGGAAGGTTTAACTTACAGTTTAGTACATTGATTTGATTCTAAGGATGTCTATAGAAAAGCCTGTAAACCTTGGGAAGTAATTGCTTTTAAAAAGCATTTGCATTTGGAACTTTGCATAGTTGATATAAACTATTATGAGAGGGACTTCCCTGGTGGTGCAGTGGTTAAGAATCTGCCTGCCAGTGCAGGGGACATGGGTTCGATTCCTGGTCCGGGAAGATCCCACATCTGCGAAGCAACTAAGCCCATGTGCCACAACTACTGAGCCTGTGCTCTAGAGCCTGTGAGCCACAACTACTGAAGCCTGCATGCCTAGAACCTGTGCTCCGCAACAAGAGAAGCTACTGCAATGAGAAGCCCATGCGCTGCAACGAAGAGTAGCCCCTGCTCACCTCAGTTAGAGAAAGCCTGCGTACAACAACGAAGACCAACACAGCCAAAAATAAATAAATAAATAAATAAATAAATAAATAACAAAAAGGGAAACAAATCTTTTAAAAAAGACTATTATGAGAATCATTTTAAGGCACAACGATTTTTTTTTGTTCAATTTATAATATGCCATATGTACTACTTAAATAACTAAACTTCATTTAAAATCAATCATAGTTTCATTTTGAGTTAGAGGAAATGTTGCTTGCACCAGAAGCCAATGTCAAATTTGTATTAATGAATTATCAACTACAATTTTATTTTATTTTATTTTTATTATTATTATTATTTTTTGTGGTACGCAGGCCTCTCACTGTTCTGGCCTCTCCCACTGCGGAGCACAGGCTCTGGACGCACAGGCTCAGCGGCCATGGCTCACGGGCCCAGCCGCTCCGCGGCATGTGGGATCTTCCTGGACCGGGGCATGAACCCGTGTCCCCTGCATTGGCAGGCGGACTCTCAACTACGGCGCCACCAGGGAAGCCCCTCTTATAATATTTTAATAGGTATATTGATAATTCATATAACATGCAATTCACCCTTTTAAGGTCAACAATTCAGTGGTTATCAGCACATTCATAGATATGTTCAGCTATCACCACAGACAAATTTAGAACATTTTCATCACTCCAAAAAGAATTAATTAATAGTCATTCCCCATTTTACCACCCTAGCCCCAGCCCTAGATTACCACTCATCTGCATTTAGTTTCTATAGATTTTCATCTTCTGGATATGTCAAATAAATGGAATCATAGACTGTGTAGTCTTTGTGACTGACTTTTTTCACCTTAGCATAATGTTTAAAAATTTCATCCACATTGGAAAATGTATCAGTACTTCATTCACTTTCAGTGAATAATATTCCATTGTCTGGGTATACCACAGTTTGTTTATTCATGTATCAGCTGATAGACATTTAAGTTATTTCTATCTTTTGGCTAATTTGAATCATGCTGTTATAAATATTCATGTACAAATTTCTGTGTGGGCATATGTTTTCATTTTTCTTGGGTATGTACCTAGGAGTGGAATTGCTGTATCAAATGGTAGCTCTATTTTTAATCATTTGAGGAACTGACAGACTGTTTTCCAAAGTGGCTGTACCATTTTACATTACAACAGTAGTGTAAGAGGGTTCAGGTTTCTCCATGTCCTCAGCAACACTTGATATTCTGTAACTTTTTGATTCTAGTCATCCTAGTGAGTGTGAAGCTGTGTCTTATTGTAGTTTTGACTTGCATTTCCTCAATGACTAATGATGTTGAGTATCTGTTCTTGTGCTTATTGGCCATTTATATTTCTTTGAAGAAATGTCAATTAATCTCATGCCCATTTTAAATTGACTTAGTTGACTTTTTAATAGTGAGTTATAAGAGTTGTTTACATTCTGGATACAAATTCTTTATCAGATTCATGACTTGCAGATATATCCTTCCAATCTATGGGTTGTCTTTAGAATTTCTTCATGATGTCTATTGTTTGTTATTGTTATTTTCTTTTTCATTTGTTTAGTCACTGGCTGGATTATTTTAGTGAAGTCTGTTATCATGCCTTAGGGAGGCACAGCTTTGGTTTTGCCCATAGTCATCCTAGGCTGACAGTGATTTTGGTAGCTCTCTCTTCCTCTCGTTTCCTAACCACACCCATATGGCTAGCACCACCAATTGCTGCCTATTGCTCATTTAACAGGCTCTAGAGTATAAACTGCTCTGCAAACTATTCCAATCAAATCGTGGGTCTTTTGAAAGAACAGTGTCTGAGGTTAGTATCTGATATTTGTTTTTGTCCCAGCAGGGTTCCTCTTAGCTGACTTGTTCTCCAGTTCTCTCTTAGAAATTGCTGACCTACCATTTAGCCTATAACTTTTTTTTTTTTTTTTTTTTTTGCGATACGCGGGCCTCTCACTGTTGTGGCCTCTCCCGTTGTAGAGCACAGGCTCCGGATGAGTGTGCATCTAGGCTTGACTTGCTCTATGTTTTGCTTCAAATGAGAGTGTGCATTACTTTCTTATGGTTCCTGAAACCAGAAATCCAAAATGTTTCACTGAGCCAAAACCGAGATTTTCTTAGGGCTGTGCTTCCTTTGGAAGGTCTAGAGGACAATGTGTTTCCTCGTCTTTTCCAGCTTGTAAAGGAGCATCCTTTGGCTCATGTTCTCTTCCTCCATCTTCAAGTCCAGTGGTGTAGCATCTTCTATGACTCCATTTCCCTTTGCTTCCTTCACATGACTTTTTCTCTGTGTCAAATCTTCTGTTTCATTCTTATAAGTACCCTTATGATTGCATTTAGAGCCCACCCAGGTAATCCAGTTAACTCCCCCCATCTAAATATCTAAGTATTCTTAATTTAATCACATCTGCAAAATTACGTTTTAGCATATGAGTTAACATTTACAGGTTCCAGAGATTAGGTCATGGGTATATTTTGGAGGGGCCATTATTCAGCCTAACATAGTAAATATGCTTCCATCCAATCTCCAAGAAGACTTTCTTAGAAGGGCAGCAGAGAAAATAGTCTCTTTGCCCTCTATATGGAGGAAATCATATTTCTCCTTCTGTTGTCTACTGAGTGAACCTCCAACTCATATAGAGCATCTTTTCCATCTGGCTCTCATTGCATTGCTCTGTTGGGCTTCTGGGAATGGGGTACCAACACTGCAGTGTTTAGTTGGATGTTGATATTGCTGTAAGCATAATAAAAAATCTGTCTCTGATCCAAAAACCTCACATGCATAAGCTTAAAAATCACATTATTTACCTTGATACAAATGCGTATATAATCCATATGCAGGAAAGGAAAAGATAAAACATGGTTAGAGCTGTTCTTAAAAAAAGTATTTTCCAAGATTTCTGTGAAACACTTATGCCTTTTTGGGTTGCACTTTGTTTCATAGGCTTGATGCTGTGTCAGTCCACAAAGATTTTGTAGGAGTATTCCTGTTGTACAGTGGAATAAAACAGAAAAATAGTAAGCATGAGATCTCTTAATATATTAAGTATTCATTTTTATAATTTCTGAACTCACTAATATTTTCTGTGTGTATGCACGTGCATATGTATCTTTTAGATGATGTATATTCTGTATATGACATGTCATATATATCACTATATTATATGTAACATCATATTTGTAACATATCTCCTAAGAAATAAGCAGAAAGATACAGATCATAATTTCTATGAAATTAGGGAATTTTTACATCTTGAAAGTTTCAGCACCTTAAAATTTATATTACCCTGGTTTATTTTTCCATTAGTGCTTAGAATCATCTTTATTCCTACAGGACATCTTTCAACATGTTTAAGAAAACTCTCATAATAAGACTCAGGCAACACATCTTTCCACTAGGGAGTTATATGATATCCATTCATACAGTCCCTTAGCTGTTTAGGAATATATATCAAGAAATAACAAATCAGTAATATATCTATATTCATTCTTTAAATAAATGGGTTTAAATATGAAGGTAGAAAGTCATCTGTGTGAAGTATTGAATAATTCAAAATATTTTGACAAATACACCTTAATTTTGAAAACACACAAATACAGATATGACTATCCATTTTCTATGGTAAATATATATACATTTTTGCTTCCAAATTTAGCTAGAAATATTTTTATTCTAAGAACATCCTTTGTATTTGAAGTTGACCAACTGGTGATTTTTTTCCCTTTTTAATAAAATCTTATTATACCTCATCTTGGCAGAAAGCTTTAGGGAAAAATAATATGAAATTTGGGAAAAAAGCAAGATAAAACTAATAAAATAAGATCAAAACTAAAGTACTGTTTTAGCCCTGAAAATGGTCAACACTGTGTGCTGAAGAGAGGATGTAATTAAAGTGATGTCAGGAACAAGTTACACCTAAGTCATTCACTGAATGGAGAATTTTAGAATTATTTCAAATTTGGCCATATTTTTTCTTCGTGATTTTTTTGTAAAATTGGTTAGCCATTAAATCAAGGAAATAATTTATTGTCTATACTACAACATAATCATTTGTAACCTACATTAACAACAAATGGTTTTCATCGCCTACTTGGCAGGAATTGTGCAATATTACCAAAAGAATGGTAGCCAAATAAAAAGTTTGATGATGACTCTCAAAGCCAAGCCCTTTAGTCCATCACAATGGTTCCATGGTTTCTGACCTTTTTCAAAATTGTCTTTTAATAATACCCATGTAGTATAAGTTAATTGTTTAGTCGTGAACAGTAATTGATAAGAAAAACACATAATGACAACAAGTCCTATCAGTTTAATAATACTTTAATTTGTACCATGAGAGCATCAAAAGTAGAGCACCAAAAGAGCATCTTTTTCTTTTTTTTTTTTTTTGTAAAATGATTAAATGACATTGAACTCACCAGTTTATTATGTAATGTTTGGACTGTATCTGATAAACAAATTAGACCTGAATTAAAAAAAAAAACTACACAGCAGTAAAATAGATGATTTCTTAATAAAACCATAGATAGGAAAATATTCACCCAAGATATTAAATATAATAAATTAAAGTTTGTATATTTATGGGTTCAAATTAATGTTTAGATTTCATCATTTTAAGGATCCAAATTAAAGTTATGGATTTTGCAGGATTTAAAAATTAGCAGAAATAAAAATGTTCATGAGCTTTATGTGCATAGAATTTGGTATTTATAATCTCTCAAAGTTTATTGTTAATAAATCAATGAAAGGCATCATAATGAGTTAGTATCAATCAGGTCCTGCCACATTCTATCAAAATTGGCTTGCTCAATCATGGTAAATAAAATTCAATCCAATTAAACTATTTAACTTTCTGCTTCTCTTCGTATAGCTCACGTATTAAACTCTGAAGAAGTTTTCTTCCAAACATACATGTATGTCATTTTGTCCCTTAACTCAATTTAGTTTTAATTTTTAGAGCAAACAGTGAGTTTAGTAGGAATTAGAGGGACGGAAGTAAAGTTAGGGGCACGTACTATGGTCACATATGGTTCATGGTCCTACCTTTTCAGAGCTCTCTCACTTATTCCTTAAAATAACTTTATTCAGTTTATATTCTTATATCACTTTTGTAAAAGAACATGCACGTTCAGAGAGCTTTAGCAGTTTTCTAGAAGTTAGAGAGTATGACTGAGCCAGAATTAAAGCTCAGATATGTTCAATTACGAAGTTCAAACCTTTCTTCTAAACTATTCCCATTAGACTTAAGAAATTGGAATCATATTCTTCAAGTTATTGTCCATAAATCAAGGATGCCTGCATGTTTCAGGATAGACTAGGTTATACTGTGTTAATAAATATTATAGTAATCTTACTGACTGGACATATTAGCTCACGATACTCCCACATAGGTTGCCTGTAAGCTTGGTTCTCTATATTTACAAACAGTTCCAGGCTAATAAAGGCTTCATTCTAATAGAGGCTTTCTTCCTACACAGGTTTCCATGATCATCACAGAAGGGGGAAGAGATGTGGTCAACAGTTATCTAGGAAATAATACATGCCATTTATTTACATTTCCTTGACTAAAGAAGCTCGTGTATAATTTCACAGGGGATGAAAATGTCCAATCCTACCCAGTTCCTGAAAAGGGGAGAGCAAAAACTATTTGGTATAAGCATAAATGACTACTTCTGTTCATCTTCTAGTTAGCAAATATTCATCTGACCTTTCCATAGGCAAATACACTCATCTTTGTGAGGCAAAGCCAAAATATCCCATTCATTCACCTCAAAATTTAGTATCTTTACATGATATGCAGTAGTTTCAACATCAGGTTTAATGTAGAGCCACTTGATATGGAATCTTATGAACTCAAAAGGCAATTTCTCTGCCCCTCACCTATCTAAATATGGTGGCAGAACAGGGTAAACCAGAATGAACAGTCTTGTTTTGAAGAGAGAGAATGGGAAACACCAGCAGTCACTGGTCCTACAATTATGAAATCCTGCCTGGCAGAGATTATAAGAACCCCTACATTGAGGAAAGGGAAAGTTTCTTAAGCGGGTCTGAATTTTGCTCCATTCTAGGGAACTCCAGTCCCTGAGCTGTGACCTCTGGGGGGTTTTGTTTTGTTTTGATTTTTCCCTTCATTATCTTTTTGGACCACATTGGAAAATAGACCCTCCCTGGGGGCTGAGCAGCCTTCTCAGCTTGATTCCTGCCTGTACAAGTTTGGGACCCAAGGATCAATTTAGTGTTCAAAGAACTACAGACTTTTTGAGGCTAAGCTCTTTCTCTAGAAGTATAACTTTCTTAAAAATATAGTATGCTTCATATCCATTTAATTATAGTTGGTTCAATGAAGAATAGTAATAATGAGCGTTCTTAGATTTATCTAACTTTTTTCCTTGCTTTCTTGACTCCATTTTTCACTTTTACCACTTAGTTGCAGTTACCTCGAGTTAATACTTCTTTTCTTAGAAAGTCTTTAGCCTCTTTTCCCTGAGCTATTTTGTCAATTGAAATGATTTACTTGGTAGCATAACCTTAGTAATGTTCCAAGACAGCTTTATTCATTCAGATTTTTAACAGAGGGTGTTGGGTTAGATATCTATAGCTGCATAACACATTACTCTAAAATTTAGTGGATTAAAACAACACATTTATTATCTCACAATTTCTGTGTGTCAGGAATCTGGTTCAGTTGGGTTCCTTGTGTCAGGGTCTTTTATAAAGGCTGAAATCAAATTGTCAGCCAGTATTGAAGTCTCATCCAACTACTTGACTGGGGAAAGAATCCATTTCTATGCTTGTTTTCATGGTTTTTGAAAGGATTCAATTTCTCAAGGGCTGTTTGACTGAAGGCCCCATTTCCATGCTAACTCTTGGCTGGAGGAGGATACCTTTAGTTCCCTGCCTTATGGGCATATCAAACATGGCACATTGCTTCACTAAAGCCTGCGAGAGAGAGCGTCTGCAAGCAAGATGTAATTTAATCTTTCAAGTAACACCTCATCACCTTTGCCATTGTTTAGATACAAATCACAGGCCCTGTCCAGACTCAGGGTAATGGAGGTAGGTAATAGGGTATAAATACCAAGAGGCAGAAATTATTTGTCTGTCTTACAGCCTGTCTGCTACAGATGGGATAGATAAACATAAACTTGATTTGATCTTTATGGAAGCCTGGGTTTTATTTTTTTTCCTTTTCCTTTTTCTTAGAACTTCTCAGTTTAATCTTTTATTAGTTAGGGTTGAGAAGAAATTACCTCTTTCAGAACTGTAAACTCCTGCTTTTCAGGACTCAGTTATTCTCTTCCACTAGTACTTACAAACTGGCCAATTCTCTTTTGTGATCAGTATTACTGATGTAGTATCTTACCAATTCAGCCAGCTGCAGCTAACACATCTGTTTTCCAATCTCTTCCATAATGCTGCTGTCCCATAGAAGTTTAGAGCCAGGAGATAGTAGGTGGAATGGCATCAGCTCTCTTTGCTCCTGGCTCCAAATTTAGCCATCTCCTCTATTTTTCCCATAGTTGGTGATATAGGATATTTCACCAGTACTCTGGACAGACAGTGAAAGTTCCATTTAATTCCAGATTTGCCAAACTTCTCCAAGGGAGAGTTATATCTCACCCTTGTCTTTTGAAGCTAGCCCTGAGAGTAGAAGGGGTAGAGGAACCCATCTCTAAGCCCCACATGAAGACTATGATTCTCTTTGGTTCTACTTTCTCATTCAGAGGCAGGAAAGCCTGCCCCACAAAACTGGCTATTATATTTCTTTTTATTCTTCCAAATATTTATAGAATTTGGCATTAACTTTCATAAAACCCTTTCTCCGATCATTTCACTGAAAAGAATATTTTGATTTTCAAAAGCTGAGAAATCCAGTTTGTTCTTATTTTGCTCTGGGCTCTTTCCTTAGATTAGGTAGTGGTAAATGGACAAGAAGATAAAAGAATCACAAGTACTGGAAAATAAAACAAAATTAAAATATTATCTCAATTATGCTTGCTCTCTTTTATTTATATTTCCCCTCTTTATCTCCTTGCTTTCTGTCTTTTGCTTCATAGATTATGTTCTTTTATGATTTTAAATTTGTTTAGTGTTTTGGGAATTAGATTTTTCATTTGCAATTCTACTAGTTTTTCAAAAGGATTTTATGGGGGTACTTCCCTGGCGGTCCAGTGGTTGGGACTTTGCCTTCCAATGTAGGGGGGGGGTGCGGGTTTGCTCCCTGGTCAGGGAGCTGGGATCCCGCATGCCTTGGGGCCAAAAAAACCAAAACGTAGAGCAGAAGCGATATTATAACAAATTCAATAGAGACTTTTAAAAAAATGGTACACATCAAAAAAAAATTCTTAAAAAAAAAGGATTTTATGGGTTTTTTTCCTCTTAATTTTCACCCTATTTTAGTATTCTCTATCTTGCTTTATCTCATTCTTTTTATTTAATGTAGATACTTTTCCCTCCTTTTTTGCTTTATTAAATTGAAAACCTTGATACATGAAGGTCGTAATTTATTGCAATTCCTAGAGGATAATGTAATCTGAGTATTTTCTGCATCTCACAATAGGTTATTTTTTGAAACACACTATTCCTCTGATAGTCTTCATATTATTTTGTTCTTCAATATTTTCTGGATTCCATGTCTTTTTTTCCCCTCCAGTACTCATTATTCAATAGGAGATAATAATACTAGGCTAAGCATTTGACAAAGCTAAGAGTGAGTAGGTTGCCTTTGGCCTTACTGTTGATGGCTCAGTGTATATTTGGAAATCAAATGGATATATTCAATTCCAAGGCAGGTTTAGGTTTTAAACAGACTTTTTTTTGGTTTGTTTGATGAGTTCTTACCTGTTCCTCATCCCATACCTTGATCTGAGTTATAGAGTTACATGAAAAATTAGAATTTCTACCTTTTTCCTATACTACTTTGAACTTTTATGAAAAATTCACCCCCAGAGAGTAAAATGTAATGACTAACACTCTACCACTCTTATTTTCACCAAGTTATTATTTGGAATTTAATGTCTTTTGAAGAAAATGATATGTGTATATGTGTGTGGATGTGCACATACATGGGCTGGGATAGCTTGGAGTGGAAATACAGCGTAGTTGCTAAAGTAAAAGGATTGCTGGCCACATTTCTGATTTATATAGTCCCTGAATCAGAGAACAGGTGAGGGGGTTGAAGGCATGTCTTCCAAAATTTTTTTTCTAGATAATCTAGTTTAGTTCTGTGAAATGAGTAGATCATGGCCTCATGGACTGTAAGTCTGAGTAGTTTTGTTGCTGTTTTTTCTCCAATTAAACTTTATCAGCCTTAAAATTTTTTTCAGTTCCTCCAAGACTGTGACTTCTCTGTCAGTATTAAATTTTATGTTATTAATATTTTTAATCCCTTATTTGTGTTTTCTTGCTTATTTTGTGAGAAATTGGAAGAGGTTAATGGTTAAATGCTGCTGGCTTGAAAGCCATTAAGTATGCTTTCACATTTTTGTCATCATGTGATTATATTTTAACATACACTATATTTTACTGCTTCTAATTCTACACTATTCAAATAAAATTCTATATTGATAAAAGTATATATTAATGAACTGAAAAGTGCCATCCTAGAAACAATTGAAGGTAGAAAAAAGTCACATAATAATGGAGCTATTGCCCACTTAAAATACTCAAATCAATCAAAGACAGTTAGAATTAACTTTTGTTCCAGTTGGGTTTTGGTTGAAATGCCAATTATATAATGCATGCATTAGGAAACCAGATAGGATGTTGTGATCAATACTCAAGTAATGTCAATTCAATTGAAATATGAATGATGGTGCAACATTAATTGGATTTGTGTTCTATATATAAAATAAAAATATTAGTAAAATTATATGATAATTTATCGTAATAAAAGGTAGCTTTCAGAGATCTCTAATATATACTTAAAGTTTTAAGAATGTATCTGAATCATACCCAATGCCTGATAAATTACAATAATAAATAAGCTGGGGAAGTAACTGAGTCAGAACCTGTCTGAATCTAGATATTTTTGTATCATACTGCTGCCATGTCCTCTAGCACACTGAAATATGTCTATGGTTGTTGCAATAATGACTTAAAACCAACATATAGTAGGTAGCCAGAATAAAGAATCCCTGAATGATGTATTTAGAGTTTCAAGTCATACATACATCAGGAGTTAAACCATAGCAAAGATTGTCTCTGACATTTTAGAAGTATGATCTGTTGCCTACCTGACATTATGGAGATTGTCTTTTCAAATAAGATCATTTGGAAACATATACAATAGTGCATGCCTTTTTTCAAAACCTTTATTCGGTAATTGATTTTTTTAAGAAAAATATTGCTTAAGGAATGCAGCTCTATCTGATTACCATTTCTTCAAATAGCCTCACTATTGTGCCATATGAAGAGAGATAACACATATTACATTTTAGTGATGTCATGCTAACACCTCAGGGTGTTTTCACAATGATGTAAATCTTGCCCTACTTGGAGGCAATAACAGAAAAATTAAGAGTAATAACAATTAGAAAAGCAACTTGTTATATAGAGACCTTCCTAAATTTATATTTAAATTGAACCATATATAAATTATAATATGTGTTAAATAAATTTATATTTAAATTATATTTATAATTTAAGGATGAGTTAGGATTTATTTAAGGAAGCACTACAGAATCTCTAGATACAGCAGCCAGTAATGTTTGTTGTGATAAAAAGGGATAGTTACTCCTCATATATTATGTTAGTTTACATAATAAACTGCGTTATTTTGTGGCAGATGTGATATATTATAATGGTCTCTGAGATCCTCAAAATTGAACACTGTGTCAAAGTAACTTTTACATTTGCATTCATTCAAATATAACTTAATATTTGCTCTATATGGTTGGCCTATTTTTGGAACAGATATGTATTTCTGTATTTAGCTTGAATTTAATATTGGCAATAAAACATGATCTTGTAGTGGAAGCTGACAACAAATATCCTCTGTAGCCAACTAGATTTTGACATACAATTAAGGAGAGCCTCACCATGTAATTTTCACATAGATCAATAACATTAGGTTCTCAGCACAATTCTTTCTCTGCCGATATAAATGAAGGCCTCATTTTAAATTAATTCAGCTAAAATGGGATTATTCAAGTAATGTTAGATAAAATAGCTTTCCATAGCCAACGCTGAGGACTTCACATAAGAAAAATAAAAATTTAAGTAGTAATTTAATGATGGTTTTTAAAAAAATTGTTAAAGTCATATCACAGATGGTTTGTTGTACACAAAAAGGATTTTATAACACATAAACAAGTTTATTACTGGAAGTTGTTCATTGACAAGAATATATTTGGCTTATACATAGTAAGTTCAACTTTTTTTTTGCCATAAAATTCACCTATATATCAAAAATACATCTGGAGACAAGGCATGAGGAAAGGATAGAATTGTGTCTATACTAATAATAGCTTCTGTTTCTTTATTTTTATATGTTCACATTGGCACCAAATTCTTATCCTCTGTATCATATTTTATCTATCTAAGTTTTACTTTTTCCCCTCAGAACCCACTTGATTGTTTTATTCATCTGAGAGGTTCAGAGGTAAAAAAAAAAGGGAGAATTTTGTCATAGAATGGAGCCATTTCAATTAGACTGTGTGTCAAGAACTTGGTGTCATTAGAGAAAAATATGTATTATACTAAAAATATACCCATCAGTTAGCAGTGCCAGGAGATTAAGACCAACCAGCTGGGATTTAAATCCAGGAGTTCTGAGTCCACAATCCACATCCTTAACCACGATGCCATACAACCTCTCTGGATGACTTCTCATGTCTGCTGAGGTCTTTTATGATGGTATACTTTCCACTTTATTAATTAATATTAGAAAACTGAAGTTACATTCACATTTTTAATTGCATGCAAGAGAACTTGTATATTAATAGGCTGTGTAAAAATTCTGGCTGTCAAGGCCATAGGAAATGCTCATTCTATTAAGTGATAAGTCTTTCTTGTTTAAGAATATGGAAGTTGTGAAATCAGTTTATTTTCCTTTCTTCTGAATCTTTTCATGTGTCAACTATAATGCTGTTTGAATCAAAGACAGTTGATTACCATCTATGTTCTTCTCTTAAACTGAATGGAGAGCTTTGTGGAAGATTGGCAGGCCTGCAGAATGAACTATTTTGACATTGGCAAAATGTTGCAACAGGAGAGAACTTGCAGCTCCTCTGTTCTATGGTTGTCAAAGTAGAATTCGGTGCCAGATTTGACAAAGGTTTCAGAGCTTTTTGCTTCATCAACTATCAATTCCCTAAGAAGCCCAAGCCATCTCTGTTTGTTGCAAGAAGGCAGCCCCATTGGTCAGATAGTTTTTCTTTTTTAAAAAATGTATTGGTAAGGGCTATTAAGATATATATGTATGTATGTATATGTATATGTATGTATATATATAATTAAGTTTTAAGTGCTTATGTCTCACATTTTTTTTCCTTCATAGAGGGCTTTGTTGTGGTATTTTCATTAGTTTCCCAATACCATATTATTTTTCTCTGTAATATAAAAGACCTTAAGGAGGATATGAATTCCACCCAATCCCATTCAAAATCAGCATTAGAAAATGCTTCCTGAATAAATGTCATAATTCTTCTTTCTGGGTGCAGCCTGTGGAATCAGATGGACAGGTCTTATTCTTACACTGTTTGCCTGGTAATGCTGACACTGGATAAATGCCCAATATACTTCTTCATCTGTTAAATTGGTATAATAAGATCAACTTCATAGGATTTATATGAGGAATATTGAGATGATGCTTATTAAGTATTAGCTCTGCCTGGGACATAGTCAACATTCAATAAATATTAGCCACCATCCTCATGATCATGATCATGGACAGAAGGAAGCCTGAATAAATAAAAACAGATTATGGAAGCAATTTTGTATTCCTTTATGTATATGATAAAATATAAGGAAGGAAGAAGGGGAAGGGAAGATTGGAGTGGGGGAGAATGTATTGTTTCAAGTAAATTAACATAATCTGAAATACTAAAGACAGGAAGACTCATGGCAAGACTCTCTGGCACATTCAATAGTTCATCACATACCCTAGAGACCTAGATATTGAATGTCTTTATTAAATCTTCTCACTATTTGAGAAACTAGATCTGCCCAGTCCCGCGTCAGAAGGAGTTAGGCTTTTAGAGGAAAGTGTTACGATATAATCTTCCAAGGGAAGAGAAACCCATTGGAGATAATTGTAAGTCAGTTGAATAGTTAAGCTTGGCTGCTCCAAACTGAGTAAAACAAATGGGGATCCAGGCTTGGAGAGCCTCATACTGCTCATACTGCTCTTAGGAACAGGTCCCAGGGAAGAGGCTCAGTAGAGATTTTTCTGGGTCCTTCTTATTTGTCAGGACTTAGCTGAAATGTGCCCTCCTTGAGAGGCCATCTTAGACTCCCTGATATTAATGTCTCTTTCCTCTTCTCTATTACTGGCCTCATTTTTCTTCTTTATTATATTTATGGTAAATTGCAATTATTTGAGTATTATTTTTTAACTTAGTATCCTCTGATGTCCATAAGTGTAAGAGGCCTATGTGTTTAGCTTGCCATTATATAGAGAACACTCAATATAGTGGTTTTCTCACAGTAAGCCCTCAATACAAATTTGTTATTTAGAAGGAAGAACAACAATTAACAACAAGGACAATAAAACTGGGGGATATCTCACTACATTTATCACACAAAATAAAGGCAAAATAAAAAGGACAGTCCCGGGCTTCCCTGGTGGTGCAGTGGTTGAGAGTCCGCCTGCCGATGCAGGGCACACGGGTTCGTGCCCCTGTCCGGGAAGATCCCACATGTCGCGGAGCGGCTGGGCCCGTGAGCCATGGCCGCTGGGCTTGCGCGTCCGGAGCCTGTGCTCCGCAGCGGGAGGGGCCACAACGGTGAGAGGCCCGCGTACCGCAAAAAAAAAAAAAAAAAAAAAAAAAAAAAGGACAGTCCCTCAACAGTACAGCCCTTTTATGATATCCCCTCCATCCTTAGTGGAACTATCACTTGATTTAACCTGACCTGTATGAGAGTGTTGGGAACAGGGAGACAGAAAAGTCATTATTGATAGATAGTCATTCTGCATATTCCTCTACCAATAATCTTGTTGGTGCTTCTTAATTTTAATACTTCTCTGCTCCCTCATACCTAATGATAAATTGTATAACTGAAGTCTATCGTGAAAAACTCTGTGAGATTTTAAGCACTATCTTCCTAAGCTATATAAAATTTTTCAATTCAGATATCTATATGATAAATTACATTGTTATGCACTGTTCTGTCCTTCATGAGCCAGAATAACTTTCAAAGAAAAGGTGATGTTAAGATTTATTATCCACAAGGTCTCTTGAATAGTACAATGTCCCTAACTACAGTAAGTCCCCTACATACGAATGAGTTCCATTCTGAGAGTGCGTTCGGAAGTCCAGTTTGTTCGTTAAGTCCAACAGAATTAGCCTAGGTACCCAACTAACACAATCGGCTATACAGTATTGTACTGTTATAGGTTTATAATACTTTTCACACAAAAAATACATAAAAACCAAACACAAAAAATAAAGAAAACATTTTTAATCTTATAGTACAGTACCTTGAAAAGTACAGTAGTACAGTATAACAGCTGGCATACAGGGGCTGGCATCGAGTGAACAGGCAAGAAGAGTTACTGACTGGAGGAGGGAGAGGAGGTGGGAGATGGTAGAGCTGAAGCATCGTCAGCAACAGGAGACGGAGGGCAAGCTGCAATTTCACTCACGCCTGAGGTTGATGGCACAGGTTCTGGTTCCTTGCTGGATTCAATTCTATCTACCTTCTTGAAAAAACGATCCAGTGATGTCTGGGTAATAGCTCTTTTTTTCTCATCATAGATGACACGGTAGCACTGGATTGCATTCTGAATAGGTGCTGCAACCTTTATGTACCATTCTATGTTCGGGTCCTGTGCCTCAAAAACTAATAGTGTCTCCACAAATAAAGAAAATCCCCTTTCCATTTCCTGCGTCATGAATCTCTGGTTCTTCAGTTAATTCTTCTTCCTCTTGTCCCTCTTCATCCTTTCTCTGGGCCTCCAATTCCATCAGGTCTTCATTAGTAAGCTTCTTGTGTTTCACAGCAAAGAGTTCGATGAAGTCGTCCTCTTGCAGATCTAGGTCCGTCTTCTCGCTGAGGGTCATTAAGTTGCTGAAGACCTCTTTGGACTCCTCATCCACCTTCTCAAATCCACGAAAATCGTGAACAAATTGTGGGCAAAGCTTCTTCCAAACCCCATTCATGGTGATGGCTGTAACCTCACGCCAAGCAAAGTCAGTGCTTTTTATGGCCTTGCAAATGTTATAGTCCTAAAATTGTGGCAAGGTTGTTCCTGATTCGTCACTCGCCTTTACTGCCTGACGAAAAGTGTGATGTAAATAATATTTCTTAGAAGTTGCTATAACTCCCTGGTCCATAGTTTGGATAAGCAATGTTGTATTTGGTGACAGATG